>NC_080380.1:97810053-98053653 GCF_014773155.1 Arachis stenosperma | reverse complement strand
CCCTTCACGGTTCTCAAGAGATGCATGAGGAAGCTCATCATCAGAATCCCTGAGATGCCTCAAGGATGCACCTTCCTCCCACACTATTGGGAACAACTCAACACTTCCTTAGAATTTTAAGCCACAATGTTGAACAATTAAGGGTGGAACATCATGAGCACTCCATCATTCTCCAAGAAATAAGAGAAGATCAAAGAGCAATGAGGAGGAGCAACAAAGGCAAGGAAGGGGACATAGAAGAGCTTAAGAACACCATTGGTCCTTCAAGAAGAAGACGCCACTAAGGTGGATTCATTCCTTGTTCTTATTTCTTTCTGTTTTCGGTTTTTAATGTTGTGTTTATCTATGTTTGTGTCTTTATTTCATGATCATTAGTATGTAGTAACTATGTCTTAAAGCTATGAATAAATTCATTAATCCTTCACCTCTCTAAAAGAAAAATGTTTTAATTCAAAAGAACAAGAAGTACATGAATTTCGAATTTATCCTTGAATTTAGTTTAATTATATTGATGGGTGACAATACTTTTGTTTTCTGAATGTATGCTTGAACAGTGCATATGTCTTTTGATCTTGTTGTTTATGAATGTTAAATTGTTGCTCTTGAAAGAATGTGAACAAAGAGAATGTTATTGACAATCTGAAAAATCATGAAATTGATTCTTGAAGCAAGAAAAAGCAGTGAAAAAAAGAAGCTTGCGAAAAAAAAAAAGAAAAAAAATGGCGAAAAAAAATAGAAGAAAAGAAAAAGCAAGCAGAAAAAGCCAATAGCCCTTTAAACCAAAGGCAAGGGTAAAAAGGATCCAAGGCTTTGAGCATCAATGGATAGGAGGGCCCAAGGAAATAAAATCCAGGCCTAAGCGGCTAAACCAAGCTGTCCCTAACCATGTGCTTGTGTCATGAAGGTCCAAGTGAAAGCTTGAGACTGAGTGGTTAAAGTCATGATCCAAAGCAAAAGTATGCTTAAGAGCTCTGGACACCACTAATTGGGGACTCTAGCAAAGCTGAGTCACAATCTGAAAAGGTTCACCCAGTTATGTGTCTGTGGCATTTATGTATCCTGGTGGTAATACTGGAAAACAAAGTGCTTAGGGCCACGGCCAAGACTCATAAGTAGCTGTGTTCAAGAATCAACATACTTAACTAGGAAAGTCATAACACTATCCGAAATTCTAAGTTCCTAGAAGCCAATCATTCAAAACTTCAAAGGAAAAAGTGAGATGCCAAAACGTTCAGAAGCAAAAGCTAAAGTCCCGCTCATCTAATTATAAATAATATTCATTGATATTTTGGAATTTATAGTATATTCTCTTCTTTTTATCCTATTTGATTTTCAGTTGCTTGGGGACAAGCAACCATTTAAGTTTGGTGTTGTGATGAGCGGATAATTTATACGCTTTTTGGCATTGTTTTTAGGTAGTTTTTAGTAAGTTCAAGCTACTTTTAGGGATATGTTCATTAGTTTTTATGTTAAATTCACATTTCTAGACTTTACTATGAGTTTGTGTGTTTTTCTGTGATTTCAGGTAATTTCTGGCTGAAATTGAGGGACTTGAGCAAAACTCTGGAAAAAGCTAACAAAAGGACTGCTGATGCTGTTGGAATCTACCCTCCCTGCACTCAAAATAGATTTTCTGGAGCTACAGAACTCCAAATGACGCGCTCTCAACGGCGTTGGAAAGTAGACATCCAGAGCTTTCCAGCAATATATCGGAAATTGATGACGTAACTTGGCGTTGAACGCCAAGTACACGCTGCTGTCTGGAGTTAAACGCCAGAAAAACGTCATGATCCGGAATTGAACGCCCAAAACACGTCATAACTTGGAGTTCAACTCCAAGAGAAGCCTCAGCTCGTGGATAGATCAAGCTCAGCCCAAGCATACACCAAGTGGGCCCCGGAAGTGGATTTATGCATCAATTACTTACTCATGTAAACCCTAGGAGCTAGTTTATTATAAATAGAACTTTTTACTAATGTATTAGTCGTCTTTGACCAGATCCTGGATTGTATTTTGAATCCTGTGATCATGTTTTGGGGGCTGGCCATTCGGCCATGCCTGAACATTTCACTTATGTATTTTCAACGGTGGAATTTCTACACACCATAGATTAAGGGTGTGGAGCTCTGCTGTACCTCAAGTTTCAATGCAATTACTATTATTCTCTATTCAATTCTCTTTATTCTTATTCCAAGATATACGTTGCACTTCAACTTGATGAATGTGATGATCCGTGACACTCATCATCATTCTCACCTATGAACGCGCGTGACTGACAACCACTTCCTTTCTACCTTAGGCCGGGCGCATATCTCTTAGATTCCCCAACAGAATCTTCGTGGTATAAGCTAGATAGATGGCTGATGAGCGGATAATTTGTACGCTTTTTGGCATTGTTTTTAGTATGTTTTTAGTATCTTTTAGTTAGTTTTTAGCATATTTTTATTAGTTTTTAATTAAAATTCACTTTTCTGGACTTTACTATGAGTTTGTGTGTTTTTCTGTGATTTCAGGTATTTTCTGACTGAAATTGAAGGTTCTGAGCAAAAATCTGATCCAGAGACTGAAAAGGACTGCAGATGCTGTTGGATTCTGACCTCCCTGCACTCGAAGCGGATTTTCTGGAGCTACAGAAGCCCAATTGGCGCGCTCTCAACGGCGTTGGAAAGTAGACATCCAGGGCTTTCCAGCAATATATAATAGTCTATACTTTGCCCAAGATTTGATGGCCCAAACCTGCGTAGCAAACCGGCCTCAGAAATTCCAGCGTTAAACGCCGGAACTGGCATAAAACTTGGAGTTAAACGCCCAAACTGGCATAAGAACTGGCGTTTAACTCCAGAAAACGTCTCTACACAAAAGCTTCAATGCTCAGCCCAAGCACACACCAAGTGGGCCCGGAAGTGGATTTTTCTGTCATTTACTCATTTCTGTAAACCTTAGGATACTAGTTTACTACTTATAGGACCCTTTGACTTTGTAATGAGTACCTTATGCAACCTTATGACATTGTACACGTTTTCTTCTACAGTATGAGTCTCTGAACCCATGGTTGGGGGTGAGGAGCTCTGCTGTGTCTTGGTGGATTAATGCAATTACTACTGTTTCTTATTCAATCATGCTTGCTTCCATTCTAAGATAACACTTGTTCTTAATCCGGATGAATGTGATGATCCGTGACAATCATCATCATTCTCAACTATGAACACGTGCCTGACAACCACCTCTGTTCTATCTTAGATTGAGTAGTTATCTCTTGGGTTCTTTAATCGGAATCTTCGTGGTATAGGCAGGACCTGATGGCAGCATTCAAGAGAATCCGGAAGGTCTAAACCTTGTCTGTGGTATTCTGATAGGATTCAATGACTGAATGACTGTGACGTGCTTCAATCTCCTAAAGGCGGGCGTTAGTGACAGACGCCAAAAGAATCACTGGATTCTACTCCGGTCTGATTGAGAACCGACATATGGAATGCCGTGCCGTGACAGGGCATTAGGAATCGTTCCAATGAGGAGGAGGTAGCTGCTGACAACAGTGAAACCCTACACGAGCTTGCCATGGAAGGAGACTTGCGTGTTTGATGAAGAAGACAGTAGGAAAGCAGAGATTCAGAAGATGGAGCATCTCCAAACCTCAACCTATTCTCCATTACTGCAAAACAAGTAACCATTTCATGTTCTTTTGCTTTTCACAATCAATCCTGATAATTTCTGATCTCCTGACTAAGATTTACAAGATAACCATAGCTTGCTTCAAGCCGACAATCTCCGTGGGATCGACCCTTGCTCACGCAAGGTATTACTTGGACGACCCAGTGCACTTGCTGGTTAGTTGTGCAAAAGTGTTATTGCAATTGCAAGTTTTTGGCGCCGTTGCCGGGGATTGTTCGAGTTTGGACAACTGACGGCTTATCTTGTTGCTTAGATTAGGACTGTTTTATTTTTGTTGGTTTAGAGTCTTTTAGTTGAGTCTAGTTTCATATTCTAAGTTTGGTGTCAATTGCATGCTTTTGTTTTTTCTTTTAAATTTTCGAATTTTTCTTGTTCTTAGTCCCTTTTTGATTCACAAAAGTTCTAAGTTTGGTGTTCTCTTTGTGTTTTCCCTTTAAAATTTTCGAAAAAAATAGTGTTTGATTTTCTAAAATTTTAAGTTTGGTGTCATTTTGTGTTTTTCTCTTTCCTCTTTTTAAGAATCAAATCTTTTTCATAAAAAAACTTTTCAATCATATCTTCTTAATTGCTGTTTTCAAAATCTTTTTAATTAACTAATTGATTCAGTTCTCAATTTGCTTTGATCTTATTTTCTTTCTAATTTTCGAAATCTTATTTTATTTTCCTTTTGACTTTCGAATTTTTATTTTAAATCTTCTTTTTGTTTTTATTTTTATTTTTCGGTTATTTCAAAAAAAAAATATAAACAAAATTTATCTCTTTGCAATTATTCTCATTTCCCTTTTGTCCATCATGGACTTAAGTGGAATTAATCAGTCCAAGAGGACTCTGGGGTCTTATGCTAACCCCATTACAGCTGCATATGGGAGTAGCATCTGTATACCTCCCATCAAAGCAAGCAGCTTTGAGCTAAATCCTCAACTCATTATCATAGTGCAGCAAAATTGCCAGTATTCCGGTCTTCCAGAGGAAGAACCTACTGAGTTTCTGGCACAGTTCTTACAAATTGCTGACACAATACATGATAAAGAGGTAGATCAGGATGTCTACAGACTGTTACTGTTTCCATTTGCTGTAAAAGATCAAGCAAAAAGGTGGTTGAATAACCAACCTACAGCAAGCATAAAGACATGGAAACAGTTATCAGAAAAATTCCTGAATCATTTTTACCCTCCAAAAAGGATGACACAGCTAAGGCTGGACATCCAAGGCTTTAAACAAGAGGATAATGAATCCCTTTATGATGCCTGGGAGAGGTATAGAGGTATGCTCAGAAAATGCCCCTCTGAAATGTTTTCAGAGTGGGTACAGTTAGACATCTTCTACTATGGGCTTACAGAAAAAGCTCAGATGTCTTTAGACCACTCAGCTGGTGGATCTATACACATGAGAAAGACAATTGAAGAAGCTCAAGAGCTTATAGACATTGTTGCTAGAAACCAATACTTATATTCTAGCAAGGAATTTGTTCCACAAGAAGAGGTCATGGCAGTAGTCAATGATCCTGACCCTCAAGAACAGATGAATGAGCTTAATCAACAATTGCTCCTGATGATAGAACAGTTAGCAGAATTCAAAGAAATGCTTCATGATACTAAGGTTGCTAACAAGAGCATAGAACTGCAGTTGAATCAAGCAAAACAGCAAATATCTAAACAAATAACAGAAGAATGTCAAGCAGTTCAACTGAGGAGTGGGAAAACACTGAATGCCACTGCTCAAAAGAGCAAGAAGTCAATTAAGGAACAGTTGACAGAGGATGACCAAGCCACTGTTCAAAATCCCTCTGAGGACAGTAAGAGCCCAGAGAGGAATATTATTGGCGTTCAAACGCCAGAAAGGGAAGGAAAGTTGGCGTTAAACGCCCATTCCTTGCCCAATACTGGCGTTCAAACGCCAGAACAGGGAGGAAAGCTGGCGTTAAACGCCCATTCCCTGCCCAGTTCTGGCGTTCAAACGCCAGAAAAGGGGGAGAAGTTGGCGTTTAACGCCCAAACTTCATCCACTCCTGGCGTTCAAACGCCCAAGGAGAATCAGGCACCTGAGAGCTCTGATGGTTATCCCCCTAACAAGGCCTCTTCAACCATTTCTGTAAGGAATAAACCTGCAGCATCTAAGGTTGAAGAATATCAAGCCAAGATGCCTTATCCTCAGAAACTCCGCAAAGCGGAACAGGATAAGCAATTTGCCCGCTTTGCAGACTATCTAAGGACTCTTGAAATAAAGATTCCGTTTGCAGAGGCACTTGAGCAAATACCCTCTTATGCTAAGTTCATGAAAGAGATCTTAAGCCATAAGAAGAATTGGAGAGAAACTGAAAAAGTGTTTCTCACTGAAGAATGCAGTGCAGTCATTTTGAAAAGCTTACCAGAAAAGCTTCAAGATCCTGGAAGCTTTATGATACCCTGCACATTAGAAGGCGCCTGCACCAAGATAGCCCTATGTGATCTTGGAGCAAGCATCAATCTAATACCTGCATCCACTATCAGAAAGCTTGGGTTGACTGGAGAAGTCAAACCAACCAGGATATGCCTCCAACTTGCTGATGGTTCCATTAAACACCCATCAGGCATAATAGAGGACATGATTGTCAAGGTTGGGCCATTTGTCTTTCCAACTGACTTTGTGGTGCTGGAAATGGAGGAGCACAAAAGTGCAACTCTCATTCTAGGAAGACCTTTCCTAGCAACTGGACGAACTCTCATTGATGTACATAAAGGGGAAGTAACCCTGAGAGTCAATGAGGATGAGTTCAAGTTGAACGCTGTGAAAGCTATGCAGCATCCAGACACACCAGAAGACTGCATGGACGTTGACATTATTGATTCTCTGGTAGAAGAGATCAATATGGCTGAAAGCCTAGAATCAGAGCTTGAGGACATCTTCAAAGATGCTCAACCTGATCAAGAAGAACTAGAGGAAGTAAAGGAATTTTCGAAAATTCCTCAAGAGGAGGATAAGCCTCCCAAGCCTGAACTCAAACCACTACCATCATCCCTGAAATATGCATTTCTGGGAGAGGGTGACACTTTTCCAGTGATTATAAGCTCAGCTTTAAATCCACAGGAAGAGGAAGCACTGATTAAAGTGCTAAGGACACACAAGACAGCTCTTGGGTGGTCCATAAGTGATCTCAAGGGCATTAGCCCAGCTAGATGCATGCACAAGATCCTATTGGAGGATAATGCCAAACCAGTGGTTCAACCACAGAGGAGGCTAAATCCTACCATGAAGGAGGTGGTGCAGAAAGAGGTCACTAAATTACTAGAGGCTGGGATTATTTATCCTATTTCTGATAGCCCCTGGGTGAGCCCTGTCCAAGTTGTTCCCAAAAAGGGAGGCATGACAGTGGTTCATAATGAAAAAAATGAACTGGTTCCTACAAGAACAGTCACAGGGTGGCGCATGTGTATTGACTACAGAAGACTCAATACAGCCACCAGAAAGGATCATTTTCCTTTACCATTCATAGACCAAATGCTAGAAAGACTAGCTGGTCATGACTACTACTGCTTTTTGGATGGCTATTCAGGCTACAACCAAATTGCAGTAGATCCTCAGGACCAAGAGAAAACAGCATTTACTTGCCCTTCTGGCGTGTTTGCCTACAGAAGGATGCCTTTTGGTCTGTGCAATGCACCTGCAACCTTCCAAAGGTGCATGCTCTCTATCTTCTCAGATATGGTAGAGAAATTTCTGGAAGTCTTCATGGATGACTTCTTAGTATATGGAGACTCATTTAGCTCCTGTCTTAACCACCTGTCACTTGTCCTGAAAAGATGCCAAGAGACTAACCTGGTTTTAAACTGGGAGAAATGTCACTTTATGGTGACTGAAGGAATTGTCCTTGGGCACAAAATTTCAAGCAAGGGAATAGAGGTGGATAAGGCAAAGGTAGAGGTAATTGAAAAATTACCACCACCTGCCAATGTTAAGGCAATCAGAAGCTTTCTGGGGCATGCAGGATTCTACAGAAGGTTTATTAAGGACTTTTCGAAAATTGCTAAACCTCTGAGTAACCTGTTAGCTGCTGACGCACCATTTGTGTTTGACACACAGTGTTTGCAGGCATTTGAGACCCTGAAAGCTAAACTGGTCACAGCACCAGTCATCTCTGCACCAGATTGGGCATTACCCTTTGAATTAATGTGTGATGCCAGTGATCATGCCATTGGTGCAGTATTGGGACAGAGGCATAACAAACTTCTGCATGTCATTTATTATGCTAGCCGTGTTCTAAATGATGCACAGAAGAATTACACAACCACAGAAAAGGAGTTGCTTGCAGTGGTTTATGCCATTGACAAATTTAGATCCTACTTGGTGGGATCAAAGGTGATTGTGTACACTGACCATGCTGCTCTTAAATACTTACTCACAAAGCAGGATTCAAAACCCAGGCTTATCAGATGGGTGTTGCTTCTGCAAGAGTTTGATATAGAAATAAGAGACAGAAAAGGGACAGAGAATCAGGTAGCTGATCATCTGTCCAGAATAGAGCCAGTAGTTGGGGCGTCCCTCCCTTCTACTGAGATTTCTGAGACTTTCCCAGATGAGCAATTATTTGCCATTCAGGAAGCTCCATGGTTTGCAGACATTGCAAACTATAAAGCTGTGAGGTTCATACCCAAAGAGTAAGTTACATGCAGAAAAAGAAATTAATTTCAGATGCCAAGTACTACCTTTGGGATGAACCATATCTCTTTAAGAGATGTGCTGACGGAGTGATCCGCAGGTGTGTACCCAGAGAAGAAGCACAGAGGATCCTATGGCACTGCCATGGATCACAGTATGGAGGACATTTTGGAAGTGAGCGAACAGCCACTAAAGTCCTCCAATGTGGCTTCTACTGGCCTACTCTCTATAAAGATTCCCGAGAGTTTGTGCGTAACTGTGACAGTTGCCAAAGAGCTGGTAACCTGCCTCATGGATATGCCATGCCTCAACAAGGGATATTAGAGATAGAGCTGTTTGATGTATGGGGAATTGACTTCATGGGGCCATTCCCACCATCATACTCAAACACTTACATTCTGGTGGCAGTGGACTATGTATCTAAGTGGGTAGAAGCAATTGCTACACCCACTAATGATACTAAGACCGTACTGAAATTCCTCCAGAAAAACATTTTCAGCAGGTTTGGCGTCCCCAGAGTGCTAATCAGTGATGGGGGCACTCATTTCTGCAATAAACAACTATACTCTGCTATGGTCAGATATGGAATTAGCCACAAAGTGGCAACTCCGTATCATCCACAGACAAATGGGCAAGCAGAGGTCTCTAACAGAGAACTAAAAAGAATCCTAGAACGGACTGTAATGGCCCGAAGAAAGGATTGGGCAAAGAGCTTGGATGATGCTCTGTGGGCATACAGAACAGCATTCAAGACTCCTATAGGCACCTCTCCATACCAATTGGTGTATGGGAAGGCCTGCCATTTGCCTGTGGAACTGGAACATAAAGCCTACTGGGCAACCAGATTCCTAAACATGGATGCACAGTTAGTTGGTGAAAAAAGACTGCTACAGCTGAATGAGCTAGAGGAGTTCAGACTCAATGCCTTTGAAAATGCAAAAATCTATAAGGAAAAGGCAAAGAAATGGCATGACAGGAAATTGTCAACCAGAGTCTTTGAGCCAGGACAAAAAGTTCTGCTCTTCAACTCTAGGCTCAAACTGTTTCCAGGAAAACTCAAATCCCGTTGGGGGGGTCCATATGTGATTACAGGAGTGTCACCATATGGATATGTTGAGCTTCAGGATATTGATTCTGATAAGAAGTTCATTGTTAATGGACAGAGAATCAAACACTATCTTGAAGGAAACTTTGAGCAGGAGTGCTCAAAACTGAGACTAGAGTGATTCTCAGTGAAAGTCCAGCTAAAGACAGTAAAGAAGCGCTTACTGGGAGGCAACCCAGTCATTAGAAGGTTGTATGAAGTGTTCTTACAGAGGCAAGTATCAAAAATGAAGGAATTCACAGAGTTACAGAAGGATTCAGCTCAAAAAGCAGAGAAAATGGGCTTACTGGCGAAAAAACGCCAGTAAGGGGCATTTTGGGCGTTAAACGCCAGAATGGGTACCATTCTGGGCGTTTAACGCCAGGAATGGTGCCATTTTGGGCGTTAAACGCCAGAATGGGCACCATTCTGGGCGTTTAACGCCAGGTGTGCAGCATCACTGGGCGTTCAGAAAAACGCCCAGTGAGGAAGGTTTTCTGGCGTTTAACGCCAGCCAGGGTACCTGGCTGGGCGTTAAACGCCCAAAAAGGGTGCCAAGTGGGCGTTAAACGCCAGAATGGGTGCCATTCTGGGCGTTTAACGCCAGAAAGGTGGGGGGACCACATTTTTGTTTTCAACTCAAATTTTTTTCAAACTTTCCTCTTTTTACCCATAATCTTCTACATAAATGCACTTCAACCTTTCATCATTCACTTTCAAATCTTCACAAATCAAAACCATTCTTCAAATCTATTTCAAAATAATCTCAAATCTTCTTCAAAAACTCACCCTTTTCTCAAATTTTTTCAAAATCTTTTCAAATTTCCTTTCAAATCTCTCTTTTGTTTTCGAAATTCTCCTTCCCCCCACTCTATAAATGAACGATCCTCACCCCTCCTTCCTCACACCATTCGAATTTCCTCTCTCTCTCTCTCTTCTCTTCTTTCTTTTCTTTTTGCTTGAGGACAAGCAAAACCTCTAAGTTTGGTGTGCTTTTCCGTGATCACTAAGCTAAGATCTATCAAGATCATGGCTCCCAAGGGAAAACAAACCAACTCAAGAGGAAAGAAAGAGACTAATCCAAAGAATCTTTGGAATGAAGAGAAGTTCTTAACCAAAGAACATGAAGACCATTATCACAAAATAATGGGTCTGAGGTCAGTGATCCCGGAAGTTAAATTTGATCTGAAAGAAGATGAATATCCGGAGATCCAAGAACAAATTCGAAATAGAGGTTGGGAAGTTCTGACCAATCCTGAGACAAAGGTTGGAAGGAACATGGTTCAGGAATTCTACTCAAATCTGTGGCTAACAGATAAGCAAAGAATGATTGGAACCGCTTACCATACCCACAGAACCATGGTCAGAGGGAAAGTTATGTACTTCCATCTGGACAAAATAAGAGAAATCTTCAAACTACCTCAACTACAAGATGATCCTGATTCCTTCAATAGGAGGATGGTGAGAGTAGATAAAGGGTTGGATCAAGTTCTAGAGGACATCTGCCTCCCTGGGACTAAGTGGATAACCAATTCAAAGGGTGTCCCAAACCAACTCAAGAGGGGAGACCTCAAGCCAATTGCAAGAGGTTGGCTAGACTTTATTGGGCGTTCCATATTGCCCACTAGCAACCGTTCTGAGGTCACCATCAAGAGAGCAGTGATGATTCACTGCATTATGCTTGGAAAAGAAGTGGAGGTTCATCATGTGATTGCTTGTGAGATCTACACCATTGCAAATAAGAATTCCACTGAGGCCAAACTGGCTTACCCAAGCTTGATTTCCTTGCTCTGTAAAGAGGCTGGGGTGAAGATGGGAGTAGATGAGTTCATACCCATTGAACACCCAATCACCAAGAAGTCAATGGAAGGACAAGTGCAAGACAACTCCATCAAGAGGAGGGCGCAGGAATTCCTCCCTGAATTCCCAAGAATTGACTACTGGTCCAGCCTAGAAGCATCTATTAACAAGTTGCAAGAGACTATGGAGCAACTGAGGGAAGAACAGCAGAATCAGAACTTCATGCTCTGCAAATTGCTGAAGGAACAAGAGAAGCAGGGGCGTGAACTCCAAGAGGTTAAACGCCAAAAGCTCTCCTCTCAAGCTGAGGGAGCATCCACTTCTCAAAATCAAGGTTGTTGAGTCCTAACTCTGTGAAAACCTCTATCATTGAGCCTATTTTTGCGTTTTTTTTTAGTATTATAGTTTCATCTTATATTTATTTTCTGAGTCTTGTTTTTAATTCATAATTAATAAAATTAATAAAGTTTATGCCTTAAAGTTATGAATGTCCTATGAATCCATCACCTCTCTTAAAAGAAAAATGCTTTAATCACAAAAGAACAAGAAGTACAGGGTTTCAAAATTTATCTCTGAAACTAGTTGAATTAGTTTGATGTGGTGACAATACTTTTTGTTTTCTGAATGAATGCTTGAACAGTGCATATGTCTTTTGAATTTGTTGTTTTTAAGAATGTTAAATTTGTTTGCTCTTGAAAGAATGAGGAGAAAGAGAACTGTTATTGAGGATCTGAAAAATCATCAAAATGATTCTTGAAGCAAGAAAAGCAGTGAAAAAAAAAATTTCGAAAAAAAAAGAAAGAGAAAGAAAAAGAAAAAGAAAAGAAAAAAAAAAGAGAAGGAAATAAAGTTGTGATCCAAGGCAACAAGAGTGTGCTTAAGAACCCTGGACACCTCTAATTGGGGACTTTAGCAAAGCTGAGTCACAATCTAAAAAGGTTCACCCAATTATGTGTCTGTGGCATGTATGTATCCGGTGGTAATACTGGAAGACAGAGTGCTTTGGGCCACAGCCAAGACTCATACACTAGCTATGTTCAAGAATCAACATACTTAACTAGGAGAATCAATAACACTATCTGAGTTCTGAGTTCTTATAGATGCCAATCATTCTGAACTTCAAAGGATAGAGTGAGATGCCAAAACTGTTCGGAGGCAAAAAGCTACTAGTCCTGCTCATCTAATTGGAGCTATGTTTCTTTGATATTTTGGAGTCTATAGTATATTCTCTTCTTTTTATCCTATTTTGATTTTCAGTTGCTTGGGGACAAGCAACAATTTAAGTTTGGTGTTGTGATGAGCGGATAATTTGTACGCTTTTTGGCATTGTTTTTAGTATGTTTTTAGTATCTTTTAGTTAGTTTTTAGCATATTTTTATTAGTTTTTAATTAAAATTCACTTTTCTGGACTTTACTATGAGTTTGTGTGTTTTTCTGTGATTTCAGGTATTTTCTGACTGAAATTGAAGGTTCTGAGCAAAAATCTGATCCAGAGACTGAAAAGGACTGCAGATGCTGTTGGATTCTGACCTCCCTGCACTCGAAGCGGATTTTCTGGAGCTACAGAAGCCCAATTGGCGCGCTCTCAACGGCGTTGGAAAGTAGACATCCAGGGCTTTCCAGCAATATATAATAGTCTATACTTTGCCCAAGATTTGATGGCCCAAACCTGCGTAGCAAACCGGCCTCAGAAATTCCAGCGTTAAACGCCGGAACTGGCATAAAACTTGGAGTTAAACGCCCAAACTGGCATAAGAACTGGCGTTTAACTCCAGAAAACGTCTCTACACATAAAAGCTTCAATGCTCAGCCCAAGCACACACCAAGTGGGCCCGGAAGTGGATTTTTCTGTCATTTACTCATTTCTGTAAACCTTAGGATACTAGTTTACTACTTATAGGACCCTTTGACTTTGTAATGAGTACCTTATGCAACCTTATGACATTGTACACGTTTTCTTCTACAGTATGAGTCTCTGAACCCCATGGTTGGGGGTGAGGAGCTCTGCTGTGTCTTGGTGGATTAATGCAATTACTACTGTTTCTTATTCAATCATGCTTGCTTCCATTCTAAGATAACACTTGTTCTTAATCCGGATGAATGTGATGATCCGTGACAATCATCATCATTCTCAACTATGAACACGTGCCTGACAACCACCTCTGTTCTATCTTAGATTGAGTAGTTATCTCTTGGGTTCTTTAATCGGAATCTTCGTGGTATAGGCAGGACCTGATGGCAGCATTCAAGAGAATCCGGAAGGTCTAAACCTTGTCTGTGGTATTCTGAGTAGGATTCAATGACTGAATGACTGTGACGTGCTTCAATCTCCTAAAGGCGGGGCGTTAGTGACAGACGCCAAAAGAATCACTGGATTCTACTCCGGTCTGATTGAGAACCGACATATGGAATGCCGTGCCGTGACAGGGCATTAGGAATCGTTCCAATGAGAGGATGGGAGGTAGCTGCTGACAACAGTGAAACCCTACACGAGCTTGCCATGGAAGGAGACTTGCGTGTTTGATGAAGAAGACAGTAGGAAAGCAGAGATTCAGAAGATGGAGCATCTCCAAACCTCAACCTATTCTCCATTACTGCAAAACAAGTAACCATTTCATGTTCTTTTGCTTTTCACAATCAATCCTGATAATTTCTGATCTCCTGACTAAGATTTACAAGATAACCATAGCTTGCTTCAAGCCGACAATCTCCGTGGGATCGACCCTTGCTCACGCAAGGTATTACTTGGACGACCCAGTGCACTTGCTGGTTAGTTGTGCGGGATTGCAAAAGTGTTATTGCAATTTCGTGCACCAATGGCGGCATTCATGGGGATCTGGAAAGTCTAGCCTTGTCTGTGGTATTCCGAGTAGGATCCCGGAATTGAATGACTGTGACGAGCTTTAAACTCCTAAAGGCTGGGCGTGATGACAAACGCAAAAGAATCAATGGATTCTATTCCAACCTGATTGAGAACCGACAGATGATTAGCCGTGCTGTGACAGAGCATTTGGAATGTTTTCCCGAGAGGATTGAAAGTAGCCACTGATGATGGTGATGCCCTACATATAGCTTGCCATGGAAAGGAGTAAGAAGGATTGAAGAAAGAGTGAGTAGTGAAGTAGAGTTTCAAGAGGAGCACAGCATCTCCATACACCTATCTGAAATTCCCACTATTGATTTACATAAGTATTTCTATCCCTTTTTATTTTCTACTTATTCCATTAATCAAATTTAAACTAATAATCCAATTATCCTTGAATCCGCCTGATTGAGATTTGCAAGGTGACCATAGCTTGCTTCATACCAACAATCTCTGTGGGATCGACCCTTACTCGCGTATGGTTTATTACTTGGACGACTCAGTACACTTGCTGGTTAGTTGAACGGAGTTGTGAATTCAAATAAAGCCAATTATTAAATTTCATACAAGTACAAAGAGCATGTGATCACAATTTCGTCCACCACGTGCCTTATGCAGAACGTATATGACGCGGTCGCATAACTGACGTGACCGCGTGGCAAGGAAAAGCTCCGAATGACGCGACCGCGTGACCCACGCGGACGCGTGATAGAGGCCACGCACCAGAAATTGCAGAAAACACTTATAATGAGTTCTGAGACCCTTTTTGGCCCAAATCCAAGTCCAGAAGGCATAGACCAGAGGTTATAAAGTGGGGGAATGCATCCATTCATTATCATGCACTCATAATTCACTTCTCATGATTTAGATTAGTTTTGAGAGGGGTTCTCTCCTCTCTCTCTCTCTTTAGGATTAGGATTTAGGATTTAGGATTTCTTCTTGTTTTAAGAGTAACTCTGGATCCCAGGTTCACTGTTCTTTTACTTTATATTTATTTCCTATTTTCAGATACTTCATTGCTTGTATTAGATATGTTGCCTAATTGGCTTATGAACTTTTCCATGTTAAGATTTGAATATTTTATTTAATGATATTTGAAGCATTTCAGTTTATGATTGTTCCTTTTTATTATTCCCAATCTGAGGATATTATTATTCTAGTAAATTTAGTTTTTATCCTTTTGGCTTTGGTTAAATAATTGGTAACTCTTGATTTATCAAACTCATTGTTGATTGAAAATTGGAATTAATTTATCCACTTAACTTACCTTCATAGTTAGAGGTTAACAAAGTGGGAGAAGAATTTAATTCTCATCACAATTGATAAGGATAACTGGGATAGGACCTCCAGTTCTTTATACCTTGCCAAGAGTTTATTTTACAGTTATTTATTTATTTTTATTGCTTTGAAAGTATGCTTGTGCCCATTGCCTAAATTCTCAAAACCCCCAATTTACAATCTCCATAGCCAATAATAAGAACATACCTCCCTGCAATTCCTTGAGAAGACGACCCGAGGTTCAATACTCGGTTATCAATTTTAAAAAGGAGTTTGTTACTTGTGACAACCAAAACGTTTGTACGAAGGGATTTCTGTCGGTTTAGAGACTATATCTACAACGCGACTGTTTTTATGACATTCTTTACTGGCAAAAATCCCAACGTCAATGGCCTCTCTGAGGAACACTCAAGGTACATTACCTCTTTGATGTCATGCCTTGACTCTCTTCGTGTAATTGAAGTTGAGTCTTTTCTTTCACATTACACCAGAGACCAGACTCTTCAAATTTGCTCACATCTTCCCCAAATCAACGTGATTCTGATAAATTATTTGTAGGTAATGAAGTAGGTATACAAATTGGTTCTTCTGGTATTAGTTTTTATCCAAACACTAACATTGTATATCAATTGAATAATTTAATACATGTCACTGAAATTACACAAAAGTTATCAAGTATATCAAAATTGACAGCTGATAATCATATTTATTTTAAATTCTGGCCTAATTCATGTTTGATTCGTGATTAGGATTCCAAATAGCTTCTTCTTCAGAGAGGTTCTGAAAATGGAATTTTCAATCCTTTTCTGATTTTTGTTGTAATAAAGCAATTGTCCATCATACTAATTCTGATTCAGATGTTTCTAATGTATGTTTTTTTTTTCAAGTTTCTTGCAATTCTTTCAATTCTTGTAATGTTCAATCCAATAAAAGCAATGAAATTGAAAAGTGGCATAAGAGATTAGATCACAGTGTAGCGAGTATTGTTCTTAGAAACAATTATAATTTCACTACTGCTATTTCTAATTTGCAATGTGTGTGTGAAACTTTTTCCATGTCTAAAAGCATTTTCCTACGTCAGATATATGGGCCCAGCTCCTATAAATCTCAAGCATTGTGGCATTTCAAAATTATAGTCTTTATGGAAAAACAAAGTGGTTGCAGTTCTTAAATCCTTGCAAACTAACATATGCATATAACTTTTTTCACTAAGGCGGTGTAGAAAGGAAGTATCATCGCATTACAAAAATGGACCTTGTGTAAAACTCGGTTAATTAACGGCTAATTAACCCATAAATGAGAATTTATTCTAGAAAGCCTAAAATGTGATTTTTATGGCTAAATGTGATAGAGGAGATTGAGACGAGAATTTCGGTACCAATTTTATAGAATTCGGACCAAGATTGGAACGAACGGGCCAAACCGGGCCAACCGGACCCAAAGTGGGCCCTTGGCCCAACTAAACTAAACCAAAACCCTAGTTTTCAGCACTCTCTCTCCTCATTTGTTATACACTCACGCTGAAATTGAAGAGAGGGGAGGAAGAACACTCTCTCAACTTCTATCTCTCACTTGATCTTCAAACCACCATAACTTTTGATCTAGAGCTCCGATTGCCGCTCCGTTTGCGGCCACACCTTCACCGCGGAGAGCTCTACAAAACCCATACAATTAATCTTGAGGTAAGCCACGTGTTTCTGTTCGAAATTCCAGCCCTTATTTTCGAGTTTCATGGGTAAAATGTTGAGATTTTTGGGTTCTTTGATGTTATAGGACCCAACTCTCTTGAAGGAGAAGATTAATTTTGTCTCCTTGGACCTTGGGTGTGGTAAGATTCTCAACCCTAGTGTAATTTTGTTGTTCTATGATGTTTGGGTTTTGAGATGTTCTGTATGGGTATGATGGTTGTGGCTTAGGTTGTGTATGTGTGGATATTGGAGCTTGATTGGTGATTTTGAAAAGTTTGAAAAGGGTTTGGTGGTGAAAAATCTGTTCTTGGAGGTTTTGAGGCCTTGAGAGCTTGTGGATAAGTGGTTTGGAAGTGCTCCGGTTGAGCTTGGGAAAATCGGCTAAGGTATGGTTTCGGTTTCCCGTATCTAATATGTAATGTGGTAGGAAATACTTAGGCTAGAGGCCCTAAGATAGGCATTGAATTGTGGATGTTGTTGAATGATTGAGATATATGATGTGGTCATATATGTGATGATGATTATTGATGCCTTGGTGGTATGATGTAGGAGAAATATGCATGTTGTGATATATGCTTGATGATTGGTTATGATTGAATTGTGGGTTGAACCATGTTGATGGTGAGTATGATATTGATTATGTACAATGATGGTCTATTGGAATTGATGTTATTGAGAATTGGCATGAGGAATAGTATATGATATGTCAATATGTTTGAGTTTGAGCCACTTGGGTGAAGTGGGCTAAAATGATGAGATAGTGATTTTGATAAATTGTGGTAATGTGTCAATGTGTGAGTTGAGGAGGCTTGATATTGAATTTGATACATTTTGATGGATTTCAAAGAAAAGGGATGAAAATGGCATGTTTTGATTGATTTTGAAAAAGAGTTGAAAATGGCTTGTTTTGAAAATGGCATATTGTGGTTTTGTATGAAAATATGATTTTTGGGCATACTTTGATGGGACATAACTTGGACTACGGATCTCTGTTTTGTACCAAATCTGTTTAAAAATGAAATTGGATTCGGGATGTCCATGCCGTTCGAAGAACGGGTGAAAAACGATTTAAAATGAGGAAGTTATGTCCGTTGGAAGATTGGGGTTTAAATTTGTGAATTCTACAGCTTTTATCTTAGAAAATTTTTAGCAGAATGACCCCTTGCGCGTGGGCGCACCTGGCGCGTACGCGCCGATCTTCCAGAAAGCGCCATCCACGCGTGCGAGTGATGTGCGCGGGCGCGCCGATTGTGCTGCACCCAATGCCCAGCCATTTTACAGAGAGTTATGCCAGAACTGTTCCAGTGTTGTGCCTGGGGCACGAGAACACCCGCGCGTACGCGTGGTTGACGCATGCGCGTCGATTGGCAAATTTTTAATCCACGCGTTAGCATGCATGACGCTTGCGCGTCGATGAGTTTTTAAGGCCATCCACGCGTGCGCGTACGCGTGGCCCTGTTTTCATCCCAAAGTTGATTTTTGAGTTTTAAAAGCCAAATCTCATACTTCTAAGCCTCCGATCTCACCATTTATGTCTTAAATCATTATGACATGCCTAGCTATTAAAAAGGGGCTAGTGAATGAGGTAACTTGCGAGTGAAGCAAGGGAAAAATGAATGATCAATGAGGATCAAGATGATTATGTGAGATGCGGAGGATGGTGGTGGAAGTGCTTGTTATGCCATGGACCGAAAGGCTGTAATTGTTAATGAAATGGCTGGTTATGTATTTAACCGTGAGCCGGAATAGCTGTGTATGCTATGAATATTGGCTGGTTATGGATTTAACCGTGAGCCGGAATAGCTGTGTATGCTATGAATATTGGCTGGTTCTGGACTGAACCGTGAGCTGGATGGCTGATATGGATGTTGATCCATGGATGAGAATTCATGCATGTTAATGCTGAATTATTGATAATTGTGAATTGCACTTCCACTATCAGAGATACGAGTTTCCCTGGGTAGTAGCAGTGGCTAGCCACCACGTGCTCCAGGTTGAGACTTGATACTCTGTTGACCCTATGTCGTAAGTGTGGCCGGGCACTGTGAAAGACCCGGATGAGCTCGCCCCCGAAATATTCACCAGTGAGGGTGATGGATATGGATCATGTTTATGATCAAGTTTATAACGAGTATAACTCGAGTTGGGGATGCGCGACAGAGGGACAGTCCAATGGTTAGCGACCAGGACTTGTCGGGTTGGCTCTATAACCGACAAGATGATATCATCAGCCACTAGGGACAGGCATTCATCATATGCATACTATGTGAATTGTTTGAGATTACCTATTTGACTGCATATTACTTGCTAATTGTCTAAATGTCTTAACTGCTCCTGTTTGTATGTTCTTTGTCTGATATAACTGTGTTTGATATATTATACTCCTGCTGGTGGTTGGGAGGTTTGAAGGAATTGGAAAGGGAAGTATTAGTTAGACTGAAGAATCTTTAGTTAGATGCCCTTATATGGTTTAGCTTGTTTATAAGCTTTGATATTATCTGGAGGAAGTTCTAGGATTGCCTTTGGCTTTCCTCTATTATTATGTATTATATATGTGGAAGCTGTTACCATGCTGGGGACCTCTGGTTCTCACCCATGCGGATTTTGTGGTTTTCAGATGCAGGACGTGAGGTTTCTCGCTGAGGCATGCTGGAGACTTCTAGATTTACGAAGATTCCTTGTTCTTGGGGACTATGTTTTGGTCTATATGTTTTGCTTAGATACTTTTATCTCCATTAAATAATACAAACTGTGATGACTCCTCTTATGGGAGATTTTGGAGAATAGGTTTTATGTATTTGTGTCCCTTTGGGTTTCCTTTGGGGTTTTTCTTATTTTATCATATGTATATATTGCTATGCTCGGACCGGTTATCTTCGCAGCCGGATTTTGAGCCTTGATATTCCTGTTTTTGACACTCTTTTGTATATATATAATCTCGCGTTGGTTTATCCTCGTTCGTTACGTTATCGATCGGAGTGTTGCGCTTTTAAGTTGCGGTTTTTGTTTACCCCTTTTTCTACAAAGGCTCCTAGTTATAATCAATCATTCATTCTACTATACGTACTAAATTTTTATAGTTAGAGGTCGTAATACCTTGTCATCTCTGAATTATGACTTAAGCATAAGACTCTGTATGGTAGGGTGTTACACCTTGAAGATGTATTCACAAGTGCTATATATATCATAAACAGGGTTTTCACCTCCTGTTCTAAGTAATAAGAGTCCTTACGAGTTGTTGTTCAAACAATTTAGAGATTATAATTTTTTCAAAATCTTTGGATGCTATCTATTTTTGAGACCCTATAACAAGGTCCAATTTGCTTACAAATAACAGCTTAGCTTGTTCCTTGGCTATGATGCGCACCATAAAGATAATAAATGTATGGAAAAAATGGAAGAAAAATTATATTGCTAGACATGTGAAAATTTTGATGAATCAATATTCCCTTATCATTCAATGTTTTCTTCCACGGTTGGCAAGCATGTTTCATCCTTAACTGATTATCACTACAAGAAATGTACTGAATATCATCGAATTTAGTGATAGACATTATTAGCGGATTTAGCAGCCGATTTTTTTATGCTTAAGAGTGAAAATTTGTTCCTCAAATAAGTTACCGTCGGATTTAAAATTCTGTAACAAAATTCAATGGTAAATAGAGGCACAAAAATTATTTTTATTAGCACAGAATTTAGCATCAAATTTCCGTTAAAAAATTCCAACTGTAATAGGATTTAGTCAAATGTGGCGTTTTGACAACAACGAATACCTTACTATCGGATTTTTTTGCCAGTAAATCTGACGGTAAATTTGGATAAAATTCAAACGTGAAACCCTTCCCCTTCACTTCTGCAAACTCTCTCTCTCTCTTCTTCTTCTTCTTCTTATCTCTCTCTCTCATCTCTGTCTCATCTCTCTCCCTCTACTCTATTGAAGAAGGTTGTGCCGCCGCCACCTGGAGCTATTGTTGTTGCTGGTAAGCCACATTGTCGTCACAGATCAGCATGTTGTCGTCACTACTGTTGGAGTCTCGGTGGAAAGCCTCCGTCGTGTTGCCATTGTTGGTGTCCCTTGCAGTCGGAGATCGTCACCTTGTCGCCATCACTGCCGCTGAGGTCCACTGCGCCAAAGGTAAGGTTGTTGTCCATTTTTTTCTTTTAGTTGTTTGTTGTATTACTAAACTCTAGCTCCACCACTGTAGGTTTTACTGCCATCTCCTGTCAGCATCATGCTTCCACCATTCTGCATCCACCATCACAGATAATTTTCCTATAGTATTTGTATTTTTTCATATTTTTTTGTTTGTTTAGAATTTTCTTAGATATTTTATTAAATTTTTTATTAAATTTTTTAATGAAGTGTGTGCTAAGGATTTGTTATATTAATTTAGTATAATTATAAATTAAATAATGTTAGGTTAAGTAGGCTTTAATTTAGGGTTTGTTTTGAGTTGATGATGTTTTGGATGATTGTAAATTTTTTGAGTTTATTGTTGTCCGAGTTAATTATTTTCTAAGTTAATTAGTGTTGATTGTTGTTAATTCTTTGAGTTTGTAACACCCTATATTCAAATTCTTATGCTTGAGTCATAAGTCAATGATAATAAGGTGGTACGACTCTCAAGGTGGATTTTTAATACATAGTTTATAAGTATAATTGAAAGGAGTATTAATCGAGAAGCTTGGAAAGGAGTCGTAGCGCTCATGTATCGACAAAAGGAAGGTAAAGCATGACCTGAGATGATATAAACGCAATTTCGTCAAGAAGAATAAGTTAAAAAATATATATATGTATATAACATAAATAATTACCCACTAGTCGCGACCCAGAAAGTTTAGGCCGGCTAGGGTACAGTATAAAAGCAGTTTGACAACCATATCTCCTAATCTCTCCCAAACGATACACAAAAGGCTTCTATAGGCAAGTTTTCAAAAGGATTAAATATATAGCATGAGTTCTTTAAAAACAAAAGTGGAGAGAAAGTTATGGTGATTTGAAGATCAAAGGAGGTTAGGGTTTTCTCTCTTCTTCCCTCCCTTCTCTTCGACGTGATTCACACAAGAATGGGGGGATGTGGCTGCTAAATGGCCTTAATTAGGCCATATATATGTTGGGTCTTGGGTCCACTTGGGCCCGGTTCACTTAGTTTAGTCCGTTGGTCCAATTTTGGACCAAAACCTTTAAGATTAGAGTTTTAAATCGTATTTTAAATATTTCTAGCTTCCCAAATTATAAATTTTCATTTCTTAACCTTATTCGCTTATAATTAATTTTCTCAGTTGCGGTACCAGACAGATCTCAGCCGGTACTGTCGGTCAAATTTTCAGTGTGCATTTTTACGTAGAAAACTATGTTTTCTGACTCAACAAAGTTCACTGAGTCCAAATATCATATTTAAATTATTAAATTCCAATTGCTAAATTTTATAACCATATTCGCTCCTATTTAATTTATTATTTAATTAATTACGGTTTGACCGGATTTTACATTCTACCAACCTAACAGAAATTTTTGCCCTAAAAAATTCGCTCCTAAATCTTCATATACACTCTCTCATACCCAACCGATTTCTTACCATTCAGTTTGCCAATTTTCCATTTCCCAACATCAATGCTTAACACCCAATTTTCAATTTCAGCTTAACCTATATTTATCCATCACAACTTAAGCACAAATCCAATTACACCCCTAATCATTTACACAGCTATCTCAGGATCAATCTAATCTCATAGCCACAATCAAATTTGGTTACCTGCTAATCACTATTGGCACTAACTCGCTAAACCACTCAGGTATTCAAACCTGAAGTGTTTCTAATCATCTCCTACAACTCCTATTTGCAACTATCCTATTCTAACGCTTCTGCAAGCTTCTGCTGCATCACTGTGATTTTTAACCATTAAGAATCCAATCATGCATTCACGTCATATTCCCCTATCGGATCACAAAACCTAGGAGTACTCTTAACACATTATTATCAATCTTTCACTTACCTCTTCGCAAACCATCGGACCCTACAGCATCCTCCGTCATCAAAGTGAACACACGACCCGGCTATTGGGCCTTAGCAGCATTCCGAGTGGCCTTCTCAGGACAGTTCCAAGACATGTGTCCAGCTTTCCCACAACTATAGCAAATCTCAATCCAGCTCGGCATGGAGTCCCCAGATGATAGTTTTCACACCGCTTACAAGTCAGTTCATTCTGATGTTGCTTTCCATGCCTTCTTCCTTGATGATTATTGTTGTTGTTCTTTCGGAAATTGTCTTGGGCTTGTTGGGGCTGTGTATTATAAAATCTTGACTTCCTTAGAGCAAAGTGCCTCCCTCGGTTCTATTGAAAAGGTCCCCTATGAATTCCTTTCTCTACACCCACCTTTTTCACATACTATTTAGTAACCCTGCTCTTATTCACCAACTCTGAGAAGGTTCTGATCTCTATTGGTCCCACTGAACTTAAGATATCACTCCGAAGTCCTCCTTCATACTTAAGGCACTTCCATTCCTCGAAGTTTCCCGGAGCCTCCTGACACATGCAGGAAAACCTGAATAGCTCCTCAAATTTGTCTGTATACTCAGATATGAACATAGCACCCTGCTTCAGCTGCAGTAACTCAAGTTCCTTGGACGTCCTGGCAGAATTTGAAAAGTAATTTTTATAAAATTCCACCTGGAAGGCATCCCAGGTGATAGGATCACCCCCCTGCTACAGGAGACGTCGGACACCCTGCCACCAATACGATGCTTTTCCAGTGAGCAGATATGTAGCAAATTTAACACACTGCTCTTCAAGTACCAACTACGCTTGCAATGCTTGCTCCATAGCCTGAAACTAGGTATCGGCTTTAGTTGAATTGGTGGTTCCCTTGAACTTAGGTGGTTTAACCTTTAAGAAGGTTGCCAGTGTCATCGGGCCCTGAGCTCCACTTCCGCCATTGCCGTTATTGTTTATCTGTTGTCCAAGAGTCTCCGCAGTGGCCTGCATAGCAGCAGGCATATTCTTCAATGCTGCAATGAAGTTTACTGGGTTATTTGGGTTATTTTCTGGTCCCTGAGTATGAGTACAACCTCTCTCATGGCCTCGACCGCGTCCACAAGGCGCCATCTGGTTCTTATACACACCAAACAATCGATATCAAGTTGATCAGTCTCAATATCAGAAGTCTAGTCCTTCAAAGTCTCAAATACATGCTCATGAACGTTTATGCCAGTTATATCAGGTAGATATCCTAATAGCACATAAACAACATACAGAGAATGCACAGAGGCACAGTTAGTCCGTCCCTCAGGCTCTATAGGAACGAACTGCTCTGATACCATAATGTAACACCCTAATATTCAAATCCTTATGCTCAAGTCATAAGTCAATGATAATAAGGTGGTACGACTCTCAAGGTGGATTTTTAATACATAGTTTATAAGTATAATTGAAAGGAGTATTAATCGAGAAGCCTGAAAAGGAGTAAAAATAAAATCGCGAAATCGTAGCGCTCATGTATTGACAAAAAGAAGGTAAAGCGTGAATAGAGACGATATAAAGGTAATTTCGTCGAGAAGAATAAGATAAAAAAATATATGTATATAACATAAATAATTAGCCACTAGTTGCGACCCGCGAAGTTTAGGCCGGCTAGGGTATAGTCTAAAAGCAGTTTAACAACCATATCTCCTAATCTCTCCCAAATGATACACAAAGGCCTCTATAGGCAAGTTTTCAAAAGGATTAATTTCATAGCATGAGTTCCTTAAAAACAAAAGTGGAGAGAAGGTTATGATGATTTGAAGATCAAAGGAGGTTAGGGTTTTCTCACTTCTTCCCTTTCTTCTCATCAACGTGATTCACACAAGAATGGGGGGATGTGGCTGCTGAATGGCCTTAATTAGGCCATATATATGTTGGATCTTGAGCCCACTTGGGCCCGGATCACTCAGTTTAGCCCGTTGGCCCAATTTTGGGCCAAAACCTTTAAGATTAGAGTTTTAAATTGTATTTTAAATATTTCTAGCTTCCCAAATTATAAATTCTCATTTCATAACCTTATTCGCTTATAATTAATTTCCTCAGTTGCGGTACCGGATAGATCTCAGCAGGTACTACCGGTCGAATTTCCAGTGTGCATTTTTACGCAGAAAACTATGTTTTCTGACTCAGAAAAATTCATCGAGTCCAAATATCATCATTAAATTATCAAATTTCGATTGCTAACTTTTATAACTATATTCGCTCCTATTTAATTTATTATTTAATTAATTACGGTTTGACCGGGTTTTACAAAGTTAATCTTATCTTATTGATTTTCTAAATTAATTATTGGCTTATTGTTGATTGTTGTTAGTTTTTTAAATGTATTATTGTCTAAGTTAATTATTTTATGAATTAATTTTGCTGAGTTGATTATTGTTACTTTTATTGAGTTTGTTGCAATATACTCATTTGAATATATGAACTTTGATTTGTTTATTTAATTACAATTTATGTGTTGATTATGTTTACAGTTTGCAATTGAAGGTGTACAGCTAATGAATACACAATTTATGGTATTTATTTGTTTTAATTGGGTGGATTTTATTGACTTCTCTTGCATTTATTCATTAAAATAGCATAGTTTTGTGAATTTCTCCTAATTGTACTTAGTGATGAAAACCATACTTTTTATGCTTAAAATTGCTAATTTTAATTTCACTTCTATTCCATTCGATACCTTGATATGTTTGTTTAAGTGATTTATGGTTTAGGAGGCAATGACGGCTTGAAGGAGTGAAGAAAGAGCATGCAAAAGTGAAAAATTCATGAAGAATTGAAAGATTTGCAAAGTTGTCAATCCTGACCCCTTCGTACTAAACTAATCATGACTTGAGCTACAGAGGTCCAAATGAAGCGGTTCTAGTAGTATTAGGAAGCTATTATCCGGGGTTTCAAAATTATATACAATTCGCTCTGGTAGACGTGTGTTAAGATGTCCGTGTACGAAGCCGAAGTGCCGCGTACGCGAAACACAAAAAAAAATATGACTCACTTAAGCAACATATGATCAGCGATTTCTGAAGCATTTTGGGCCTAATCCAACCCATTTTTGATGCTATTGAACCAAGGATTGAAGGGAGAGTAATTAGTTTTAATTGAGAAACATGCTATAGGTTATATTCTAAAGAGAGAAGCTCTCTCTTCTCTCTAGAATTAGGGTAGATTAGATTGAATTTCTCTTAAATTTAAGCTTTATTTCTTGTCTTGATTTAGTTTTCATGCAAGTTCTTGTTGTTACATCTTTGTTTTATTAGTTTTACTTGCTATTTTCTTTATTTAGTTACTTTTATGTTATTGAACTCTTGTTGATTTTAATTTTCATTTAATGCAATTTGAGGTTTTATGTTTCTTATTGTTTGATTGAGTTATTATTGTTACTTTCTTACATTTGGTAATTTTAGATTTTATTATTTCTCGTTATTTTACCATACTTTCCTTTTATGTCTTCCAAGTGTTTGGTAAAAATACTTGGTTGGGTTTTAGAGTAGAATTTTGTGCTCTTGACTTGGATTGAGTATTGAAAACTCTTGAATTGTCAAAATCTAATGTTGATTGGTGATTAAGGATTGCTAGTTGGCTTGAATACCACTAAAGCTAGTCTTTGATTAGGACTTGTGGACTAAAATTGACTTTGCTCACTTGACTTTCCTTCAATTTTAGAGAATAACAAAGTAAAAACAAAAGACAACTCCCATCACAATTGAGGATGATAATGAGGATAGGAAGTCCAATTCTCACCTCTTACCAAGACATTTCTTAGTTGTTAGTTTACTTTCTTTTTATTTATATTTCTTGTCTCTTATTATAAAAACCCCAAAATACCTCATAACCAATAATATGCATACTTCCCTGCGATTCCTTGAGAGACGACCCGAGGTTTAAATACTCTCGATTTTTATTGGTTTGCATTGTAGACGAAAGGTCTCTGTTGCTGGTAATTATTTGTTCATAGATTAATGGTTTATGATACAAATTCTCCAACTTGGTTTGTAAGTTATTGAATTGTATAAGTTTAAATAGATATACCATTTGAGAGATATACATATGCATGTTAGTGGATTACTTAGAATCTTAATTTGTCATGATGTGTTAATTGATTCTCTGTAAATTTGTCTCATTTTCCTAGAATTTGCACTCTATTTGTATAACTAATGATGGTGTTTTTGCGGAAAAACGAATTTTCCAACACACAAATCCAACCGGCAAGTGTACCGGGTCGCATCAAGTAATAATAACTCACAAGAGTGAGGTCGATCCCACAGGGATTGATGGATCAAGCAATTTTAGTGGGTGATTAGTTTAGTCAAGCTAACATTGAAGTGAATTGTGTGAAGTGTAGCCAACAGAAAGTAAATTAACAAGAATTGTAAATGACAGAATGTAAATAGGCAGGAAGCTTAAAGAACAAGTAATGTAAATTGCAGAAACTTAAATGACAAGAAATGTAAATTGCAGGAAATGTAAAGGGAATTGGGTGCAGGAAATTTAAAGGAAAGCAATAAGCAGCACTTAGAATAATTGCAGAATAATAAAATTGCATAAAAAGTAAAAGGGATTGGGTGCTGGGAATTAAAACTTCAATAAGAAAATGTAAAATGCAATCAAGCAAAGAAATAAAAGATGAAGTAAGTGAAGCAGATTCAAACAGAGATGAAATTTGCTTGAAGAACAAGACAAAAAGAAACTTAGCTCAATTGTAAAATCTAAAAGAGGATTTGAGGATCCAAGAAGAGCAATGAACTCAGGAAGCAAATCTGGATCTCAATTCTCCTTTGCTCAGTCAGAAAATATATTGCAGAAGAAATTGAGGTTTAAAAATAGCAGAGAAAATTAAAACCCAATCCTTGGATCAATTGAAAGGAAGAGTGGAAGATGATTCTCAGAATTTGAATCAATGGAGCTCTTCAAACTCAATTCAAGATCCAAGACAGAAAAGCTAAAGTTGCAGAAGAAGAAGATTTAAAACAGCAATTGGATTTTTAATTATGCAGAAAGATTAACAAGAGATCTCAAGGTGGAATTGAAACAGAATTTCTTCAATTCTCTACCCAAGATTTAAAACGAAAATGGAAACTAAGAGAGTTTTCTAATGGAGCCCCCCTACAATAGATGAAAATGATGCCTTTATATAGGCTTTTAAAAATGAAAAATGAAAATGAAATTAAAACAAATTACAAAAATGAAAATCCTAATTTAATTGATCCATGTGCCTTTGAGTGATGATGTGGGCTTAGCTTGCTTTGGATTTGAGGAGAAATGGGTTTGGTCGGCCTTGATTCAATTTGGTGAAGAATTGAATTAAATTGAATTTTGGTTGATTTTTGGCCCATGACAAGTTGCTCCCAGGAGGCTGCCCTGCCCTTGTGGAGGGCAGGGCAGAAAATTGATGCATGGTGCGTGCTTTTGGTGCGGCTTGGTGCTGCCTTGGCACAGCCTGATGCGTGAAACGCTGCCCTGCCCACGCCAAGGGCAGGGCAAGAAAATTTGATGCGCCAGAATTGTGTTGGTGCGCACGTTGATGCTTGCCGTGCTAAGTTGTGTGCGCGTTGGTGCTTCTTGGTGCTGCCAGGAATTGAGCTTGGTGCTTAGGATGCTGCCCTGCCCTTGTGGAGGGCAGGGCAATGTTGCCTTGGTGCACCACTTCCTTGACCGTGTGTCTCCCTCTTCGAGCCTTGGTGGAAGCATTTTGGTTTATTTTCGCTTGTTTTTTGCCCTTAAAGATGCCTCTCGTTCCTGCCTCAATTGTGCACCAAATATGGATTGCTATATATCGTTGGAAAGCTCTGAATGTCAGCTTTCCAACGCAACTGGAAGCACATCAATCGGACGTCTGTAGCTCAAGTTATAGCCCTTTGAAGTAGGCATGGTCATGCTGTCTGCGGCCAGATTTTAACTTAGCGAAAATTCTTGCTTCCAACCATACTTTACATCACAATTCTGCCCTGCCCTTGGCAAGGGCAGGATCGTGTGCGTGATGGCTGCTTCCTTTCTTGATTTGGTCATGGGCCACGCTTTTAAAAGCGTGGCCTAAGGCTCCAAAGTGTACCCCAACTTCAAAGTGTACCCCAAAGCTCTTTTTTTCTCCTTTTTGTGCTTCTTTGCTTCTTTTTCTTCTTATTTCCTACAAGATTTATAAATTAAAATATCAAGAAAATATATCATTTAAGTACAAAAAGCATTCAATATTTAAGCACAAATCATCAATTTCTTGTATGAAAAAGCATAGAAAATGGGTATATGATGACTTGTCATCACAACACCAAACTTAAATCTTGCTTGTCCCCAAGCAAGAAAAGAATCATGCAATAAAGATTGACAATCCAAGGTAAGAAGAATAGCAACTCAATGTTCATGGCAAGCTAGTTTTCTATGCATGCTACAATTACAAAAGAGATGTAAATGATTGATGCTTCTATCTAGCTTATTTTATGAAATCTTTTTCTTATAATTCTTCCTTGAAACAAGCTTTTGAATTTTTTTTTTTTTTTAGCTTCTCCTTTGGGTGCTTTGCCCCATGAGTTAATAACAAAGCTACGACTTCTAAATGCTTTGTTTTCAAGTATTACCACTTGATACATAAGCACCACAAGCATTTAATTAGAGGACTTCATTAAGCTCATTTTTTTCTTTTCTTTGACTCTCTAATCATTGATGCTCAGAACCTTGAGCTTTGAGGGAGTGCTTTTGCACTTGAGCCTAGCCTTGACTTCTAAGTGTTTTGTTTTCAAGCATTTGGCTTGATACATAAACACCACAAGCACTTAGCAAATAAATTGCCATTGGTACTCAGAGCCTTTAGCTTTCTCATTCTTTCCCTTTTTCTTTTCTTGCTTTAATTGTATTTGCTTCTTCAAGGTTTTCATGATTTCAAAAGATTTCACAAAATGTACTAGATGAAAAACTTCAATTAAATAAAATCCAATGCAATTGAGCAACAATCAATCATACTAGCTTTCCAATACTTGTATGCACATGCTAAATTCTTCTTTAATTCCTTGTTTGTTTATGATCATGATGCTTTTTTTTGCTTTTGAATTCACAAAACTCAAGTTGGTAGTCATAATGTCACAACAACATATTTCAAAACAAATTCAAGCTATGCTTAGTCATACCACACATGTATACAGAAAATATAAAGACAATCATGCAATTTAAAGTGTGGGAAATAAATGAGAGGAAAAGGAACTTTACAACCTTGTAGTCCATCTTCTCTATTGTTGTCATTTTCCTCCCATTCTTCTCCTTCCCATACCAACTCAGAATGCTTGCTCTTCCTTAAGCAACAATTAGAACAATGGTGGTAGGGTCTAAAATGGATCATGAATGTCTCACACAAAAAGATGTCAGTAGCATATGTGTTTAGGCAAGCAGGATTGAGGTTAGCAATCAAGGCACGGAGAAACAAAAACACTATGATTGCAAACATAAGATGGTGTGCATGATACATTGCATAAAAATATAAGTGGCACACCAAACTTAGTGTGACACTTTCACTTGGAATTGATGCAAGTATCTTGTAAGGATTGGAACCAAATTTTGTTGCATAGCAACACCAAACTTAGAATATAACCATATGTCAATTTATTTGAATTAAAACTAAGCAAAAGAAAATGTTATATGTTAAATACAATCACCAAGCCAAGAATATGTCATGAATAAGGATCTCTTGGTGATGTATTAACAAAAACAGTTAAGAAGCAAAATAAGTGGAAGTATTAAAAATAAAGAGATAACTAAAGTAAACAGAATAATAAAGTGTCAAACCTAAAGAAAAACAACACTGCAAAGGCCTTATGATTATGCAGACAAGTGGTGTTGCTTAATGAATTGCATAGAGAATTAAGTGGCACACCAAACTTAGAATCTTAGTGTGTCACTTCCATTTTTGATTTGATGCAATCATCCAAAAAGATTAAAAACAAGTTGTTGCAAGACAACACCAAACTTAGAATGTAACCATATGCCCATTTATTGAATTTAAACAAAGTAAAGAACAAAAACAAAGCAAAGAAAAAAATGTTACCTACGGTTGGGTTACCTCCCAACAAGTGCTCTTTTAGTGTCATTAGCTTGACATGTTGTTCTTCACTTTCTTCCTCTTCTTCCAATTGGTTAAGAGGAATGACTTCAAGGAAGGAGAAGTTTCAGCTTTTGTCCCCTTTCTTGATTTCCTCTCAGCAAGCTTTCTTTTGAAATTGGCTTGGTTGAGCTTGCTTGCTGACTTAGGGACAGAATTGGTGCTCTTGTTAGTTGCCCTCACTTCTTTGTTGTTAAGACATGGTTGCTGTGTGATTTTTGGAGTTTGATCTTCATCCAAAATCTTTTGAATTGGTGGTTCAATGTGCCTCTCTGTTTCCCTTGAGTTTGGACGTTCTTGATTGTCCTCCTCACTAGCTTGTTTTTCCACTTCCTCTTTTACACTCAACATTTGCTTTAATAGCTCTTTCATGGAGGAGGTTTGTTGATCTTCCCAAGCTTTCTTCATCTCCTCTTCATACCTTTCAATCATGGATTCAAGTGTTGAGGTATTTAGGTCCAGGGAAGTTTGTGAGAGTTGTGAGTTGTCATGTGCTCTTGTCATCTCAAGTGCATTTTCATTTCCAACCACCTTTTCCTTCTTTGCAATTTCACTTGATGCAATAGCCTCTTCCTCTTGTTTTTCCTCCTTCTTCATTGCACTCTCCACTTGAGCTAGCTGCACTTCCATGTTTTTGAGGAAGTTCTCTTGTTCTTTCCAAACTTTCGTTGTCTCCTCCTCATATTTTTTGAACATGGACTCAAGCTTTGAGAACCTTGAGTGGTTCATGGAAGTTTGTGTGGGTGGTGAGTTTTGAAAGGGGCTTTCTGTTGAAGTATGGTCAAGTGATGATGTCTTTGGATGAATATCATATGGAGCATTAGAATTTCCTTCCCAGCCACCATTAGAATCATGACTAGCATCATTTTGTGGTGGAAGAAAGTATACCATATGATTTTCTTGCTCATCTTGTGTCTGTGAAGCATTTCTCCATGGATTGGAGTGCTCATGATCTGTGATTTCTTGGTGATATTCCCAACCATCATTAGAGATCGGTGATGGTGGGTGATATCCCATAAAATTTTGTTTGACCATAAGATGAGTTGAACTCCATTTGTATTTTGTAAACATCAACACCAATGAAAATTGGAATTACTCATATCAGAAATGAGTTTTGCTTAGTGAGGCAAAAACACAAACACCTTGGTTTCAACTTAGAACAGAGAACAAAAAAGAAAAAAATGCTTGATCTAGACTTCTCACCCACTTAATCATTGTTGATCTAATCAATCCCCGGCAACGGCGCCAAAAACTTGATGGTGTTTTTGCGGAAAAACGAATTTTCCAACACACAAATCCAACCGGCAAGTGTACCGGGTCGCATCAAGTAATAATAACTCACAAGAGTGAGGTCGATCCCACAGGGATTGATGGATCAAGCAATTTTAGTGGGTGATTAGTTTAGTCAAGCTAACATTGAAGTGAATTGTGTGAAGTGTAGCCAACAGAAAGTAAATTAACAAGAATTGTAAATGACAGAATGTAAATAGGCAGGAAGCTTAAAGAACAAGTAATGTAAATTGCAGAAACTTAAATGACAAGAAATGTAAATTGCAGGAAATGTAAAGGGAATTGGGTGCAGGAAATTTAAAGGAAAGCAATAAGCAGCACTTAGAATAATTGCAGAATAATAAAATTGCATAAAAAGTAAAGGGATTGGGTGCTGGGAATTAAAACTTCAATAAGAAAATGTAAAATGCAATCAAGCAAAGAAATAAAAGATGAAGTAAGTGAAGCAGATTCAAACAGAGATGAAATTTGCTTGAAGAACAAGACAAAAAGAAACTTAGCTCAATTGTAAAATCTAAAAGAGGATTTGAGGATCCAAGAAGAGCAATGAACTCAGGAAGCAAATCTGGATCTCAATTCTCCTTTGCTCAGTCAGAAAATATATTGCAGAAGAAATTGAGGTTTAAAAATAGCAGAGAAAATTAAAACCCAATCCTTGGATCAATTGAAAGGAAGAGTGGAAGATGATTCTCAGAATTTGAATCAATGGAGCTCTTCAAACTCAATTCAAGATCCAAGACAGAAAAGCTAAAGTTGCAGAAGAAGAAGATTTAAAACAGCAATTGGATTTTTAATTATGCAGAAAGATTAACAAGAGATCTCAAGGTGGAATTGAAACAGAATTTCTTCAATTCTCTACCCAAGATTTAAAACGAAAATGGAAACTAAGAGAGTTTTCTAATGGAGCCCCCTACAATAGATGAAAATGATGCCTTTATATAGGCTTTTAAAAATGAAAAATGAAAATGAAATTAAAACAAATTACAAAAATGAAAATCCTAATTTAATTGATCCATGTGCCTTTGAGTGATGATGTGGGCTTAGCTTGCTTTGGATTTGAGGAGAAATGGGTTTGGTCGGCCTTGATTCAATTTGGTGAAGAATTGAATTAAATTGAATTTTGGTTGATTTTTGGCCCATGACAAGTTGCTCCCAGGAGGCTGCCCTGCCCTTGTGGAGGGCAGGGCAGAAAATTGATGCATGGTGCGTGCTTTTGGTGCGGCTTGGTGCTGCCTTGGCACAGCCTGATGCGTGAAACGCTGCCCTGCCCACGCCAAGGGCAGGGCAAGAAAATTTGATGCGCCAGAATTGTGTTGGTGCGCACGTTGATGCTTGCCGTGCTAAGTTGTGTGCGCGTTGGTGCTTCTTGGTGCTGCCAGGAATTGAGCTTGGTGCTTAGGATGCTGCCCTGCCCTTGTGGAGGGCAGGGCAATGTTGCCTTGGTGCACCACTTCCTTGACCGTGTGTCTCCCTCTTCGAGCCTTGGTGGAAGCATTTTGGTTTATTTTCGCTTGTTTTTGGCCCTTAAAGATGCCTCTCGTTCCTGCCTCAATTGTGCACCAAATATGGATTGCTATATATCGTTGGAAAGCTCTGAATGTCAGCTTTCCAACGCAACTGGAAGCACATCAATCGGACGTCTGTAGCTCAAGTTATAGCCCTTTGAAGTAGGCATGGTCATGCTGTCTGCGGCCAGATTTTAACTTAGCGAAAATTCTTGCTTCCAACCATACTTTACATCACAATTCTGCCCTGCCCTTGGCAAGGGCAGGATCGTGTGCGTGATGGCTGCTTCCTTTCTTGATTTGGTCATGGGCCACGCTTTTAAAAGCGTGGCCTAAGGCTCCAAAGTGTACCCCAACTTCAAAGTGTACCCCAAAGCTCTTTTTTTCTCCTTTTTTGTGCTTCTTTGCTTCTTTTTCTTCTTATTTCCTACAAGATTTATAAAATTAAAATATCAAGAAAATATATCATTTAAGTACAAAAAGCATTCAATATTTAAGCACAAATCATCAATTTCTTGTATGAAAAAGCATAGAAAATGGGTATATGATGACTTGTCATCAACTAACTTTTCCAATTTTCAAATAAAAATAGATTACTTATAATCTTAATTTGTCCTTTTTGTATAATTATTTTTTTCTTTCAATATTTTATTGTCTAGAGAGTTTCAATATTTTATTATTTTTCTTTTTTAGTCTTAAACTTTGATATGTAAAACCCATCCCCCTCACTTCTGCAAACTCTCTCTCTCTCTCTCTCTCTCTCTCTCTCTCTCTCTCTCTCTCTCTCTCTCCCTCTCCCTCTACTCTATTGAAGAAGGTTGCGCCGCCACAACCTGGAGCTGCTATTGCTGCTGGTAAGCCACATTGTCGTCGCGGATCAGCATGTCGTCGTCACTACTGCTGGAGTCTCGGTGGAAAGCCTTAGTTGTGATGCCATTGTTGGTGTCCCTTGCCGTTGGAGATAGTCACCTTGTCGCCATCACCGCCGCTGAGGTCCACTACTACGCTAAAGGTAAAGTTGTTGTCTATTTTTTCTTTTAATTATTTGTTGTATTACTAAACCCTAGCTCCACCACTGTAGGTTTCACTGCCGCCTCCTGTCAGCACTATGCTTCCACCATTCTACAGCCACCATCAGAGATAATTTTCCTATAGTATTTATATTTTTTTCATATTTTTTTGTTTGTTTAGAATTTTGTTAGATATTTTATTAATTTTTTAATGAAGTGTGTGCTTAGGATTTGTTATATTAATTTAGTATAATTAGAAATTAAATAATGTTAGGTTAAGTAGGCTTTGATTCAGGGTTTGTTTTGAATTGATGGTGTTTTGGATGATTGTTAATTTTTTTAGTTTATTGTTGTCTGAGTTAATTATTTTTTTGAGTTAATTAGAGTTTATTGTTGTTAATTCTTTGAGTTAATCTTATCTTATTGATTTTCTAAATTAATTATTGGCTTATTGTTGATTGTTGTTAATTTTCTAAATGTTTTGTTGTCTGATTTAATTATTTCTTGAATTAATTTTGCTGAGTTGATTGTTGTTACTTTTATTGAGTTTGTTGCAATATACTCATTTGAATATATGAATTTTGATTTGTTTATTTAATTATAATTTATGTATTGATTATGTTTACAGTTTGCAATTGAAGGAGTACAACTGATGAATCCACAATTCATGGTATTTATTTGCTTTAATTGGGTAGATTTTATTGACTTCTCTTGCATTTATTCATTAAAATAGCATAGTTTTGTGAATTTCTCCTAATTGTGCTTAGTGATGAAAACCATACTTTTTATGCTTAAAATTGCTAATTTTAATTTCACTTCTATTCCATTCAATACCTTGATGTGTTTGTTTAAGTGATTTAAGGTTTAGGAGGCAATGATGGCTTGAAGAAGTGGAGAAAGAGCATGCAAAAGTGGAGAATTCATGAAGAATTGAAGGATTTGCAAAGTTGTCAATCCTAACCTCTTCATACTAAACTGATCATAACATGAGCTACAGAGGTCCAAATGAAACAGTTTCAGTGGTATTAGAAAGCTAACATCCAGAGCTTCAAAATTATATATAATTTGTTATGGTGGACATGTGTTAAGATGTCCGCGTATGCAGCCAAAGTGCCACGTATGCAGAACACAAAAAACGTGACTCACTTAAGCAACATATGACCAGCGATTTCTAAATCATTTTGGACCCACTCCAACCCATTTCTAATGATGAGAGAGTAATTAGTTTTAGTTTAGAAACATGCTTTAGGTTATATTCTAGAGAGAGAAGCTCTCTCTTCTCTCTAGATTTAGGATAGATTAGATTGAATTTCTCTTAGATTTAAGCTTTATTTCTTGTCTTGATTTAGTTTTCATGCAAAATCTTATTGATATATCTTTGTTTTATTAGTTTTACTTGCTATTTTCTTTATTTAGTTACTTTTATGTTATTGAACTCTTGTTGATTTTGTAACACCCTACCATACAGAGTCTTATGCTTAAGTCATAATTCAGAGATGGCAAGGTATTACGACCTCTAAAATAAAAATTAGTACGTATAGTAGTATGAATGATTGATTATAACTAGGAGCCTTTGTAGAAAAAGGGGTAAACAAAAACCGCAACTCAAAAGCGCATCACTCCGATCGATAACGTAACTGTTCCGAGGGTTACCTGAAACGTGTAGCTCGGTCGTCTGGCAAGACCCGAGGTAGGGGTTCCGTGACCCGAGCTTGGTGTGCTGAGCGGCTGGGGGTTGTACCTGCAATGACACTCCGATGCTTAAGTTAGCATGGGTCCAAGCAGATATTGAGTAGAATTAGAGTATGAGTTATACCTGGGTGCTCCAGTGTATTTATAGTGGTTGGTCGTGATCTTCCCTGGATAAGATATTCTTATCTTATCTTATCTTTGGGAGTCTTATCTCTATCTTTTGCGGAACCGCCTTTCCTAGGCCTTTTTCGGCCTTTAGGTTTTGGGCTTCGTTCCTTTTGATGGGCCTTCTTCTTTATTTGTCCGAGGTCCGACCTTAGGCGTGGGCCTTTGGGACGAGGTCGGACCTTCTGCGAACTTCCCGAGTTTGGAGAGCTCGGTCAGGGTATGAACAGTGCCCCTATCCGAGTTCGTCCTTTTGAGAGGTCGAGCTCGGGCATAGTCGTCTTTTCAAAATTTGAAAATGGCCGTTTCAGCATTTATTGCTTTTTACCGTTTCTCCTCGATTTCCGTTCGGGCTCTGTGAAGGTATTATTTATTTGCCCCTTTCCTCATTTTCTTTGTTTATTCTGTTCCCTTTCCCTTTTTCTGGGTTTTTCGCCACCTCTCTTTCGAGCATCTTCCTTCTTTCTCTCTGTTCTTCTTCTCCGATTCTTTCTGTGCGTTGTTTTTCGGGGTTTCCTCTGCGCCGCTGTTTTCGTTCTTCTTGCATCGGAGCTCGTCGTCTTCTTCCTTTCTTCCAGGTTTGTTTCTCGTCTTTACTTTCGCTGTGCACATATGCTTTTGTTTCTTTTTCTTCTATGCTGGGGTTGCCCCGAAAAGAGGCGCCGCCATTGTTTTGGTTGTTTGTATGTGGGGGGGGCTCTTTTCTCTTGGTACTTTGTTTTCGCGTTACTGCATTTTTTCTTCTAAAAGAACTTTTGTTTTCTTGCTTCTACTGAATGGGTTTTTTGCTGTCTGCCTATTATGTGATTTTTGGCTTGCTGTTGTATTCTTCTTTGTAGGCAAGATTTTTTATGTCTCGAAAGGTGTTTCAAGCAATGTCGACCAAGATTCCGAGTGGTCTTGGTTGGGTAGATCCTGTTCCTCTAAGGGTCCCTTCTGTTGTAGATTCTGAGTATCTAGTTAGGTTCCGTAGGGAGTGTAGTATTTGTGAGAACAGGGAGTCTGAGCGGGATTATGAGCTAGTAGCCCCGGAGTCCGAGGAGAGAGTGTGCTTCCCGCCTTTAGAAAGTTCCGAGAAGCTATTCTTTTATGCTTACGATTGTTTTTTCTCTAAGCTGGGTGTACGACTTCCTTTTACCGACTTGGAGTCCGAGGTCCTTTGGTCTTGTAACCTTGCCCCTACGCAACTCCATCCAAATTCTTGGGCGTTTTTAAAGCTGTTTCAACTTTTGTGTCAGTTTTTAGGCGTCTCCCCTTCTGTTTCTCTTTTTCCTATCTGTTCGTGTTGACGAAGCCGGGGTCGGGTGCTGGGAAGGTGTCCTGGGTCTCTTTTAGGGCTAACCAGGGAAAGAAGTTTTGTACCTTGTATGATGAGTCGTTTCATGATTTCAAGAACTACTATTTCAAGGTCCGGGCTGCTGGAGATGTCCGACCTTTCTTTCTAGATGAGAGTGGGGAGCCTTCTTTTCCTCTTTGTTGGCAGGAGAATGTAGTGTCGGTTAAGTATACTTTTGAGAGTCTAGATGAGGTGGAGCAGGCTTTTGTGGGTGTGTTGAGCAGTTTATGGGGTCGGGCACCTCACTTGGATACGAAGAAAATGTTGGGAGATCCAAGCCTTCTCCGTTCCGAGTTAGGTAGTTCCCGACCTCTTTGAGATTTCATCTTAGTATTTTGGCTTCGTTTTGGAGGTTTTTCTGTTGTGATAATCCCTTTCTTTTGTTTCTGCAGAGATGTCTTCTCAGGCTGATTCCATGAAGTTCCTTCGTCGGTCGAAGAAGTCTGCGGCTGCTCGGAATATCGAGGCTGAGGCTTCTGCCCGATCTTCTCCGCAGAAGACTACCGTGGGTGTTCAGACTCGGTCGAAGACCATTCCGACTCCTCAGTTCCGAGCTATAACTCAAGATCCTCCGACCTCCGGACCCGGTCACCTTTCCCCGTCTTCGACCTCGGGTCCTCCCCCCAAGAAACAGAAGACCTCTCAAGAGCTTGCCGGTTTCAATGATAAGGATTTTGACGCTCTTGGTTGGATTGAGCAGCACATTCTCCCCCAGACCTTTATTTCTACTGATGATGCGTCTATGGAGCATCACTTTCAGTATATGGCGCGGAGCTGTGTTCGGATGGCTAGTCTTCATGCCGCTATTGCTCGGGAGTTCAAGAAAGCTCCCCTTGGGGTGACCAGCTCCCGACTTGAGAAGGCACGGTCCGAGCTTGATAAGATTAGTCAACTAAAGGCTGCCAGGATTACTGAGCTGGAGGCCTCTTTGGAGGAAGAGAAAACTAGGGCCACCGCGGCTGTGGCGGCGGCGAAGACATCTGAGGAGATGGCGAGGGTGGCGACGGAGAACCATACTAAGCTGTATGCCGAGCTTGTGGAGACGAAGGAGAAGTTGCAGTCTGCTCGGGATGATTTTTACGAGCTGGAAGATAATGTGGCCAAGGGTATGGATGCTATGTTTGTGAATTTGAGGGATCAGGTCCGGGTTCTTGCTCCCGACCTGGATCTGAGCTTATTCAGTACGGAAAACATTGTTGTGGAGGGAAAGATTGTTCCTGCTCCCGCCGAGGATGAGGTTCCGGTGTCCGACCACAAGGCTCCGGTGTCCGACCCCGAGGTTCCGGTTGTGAACCCGACTTCGCCTTTGGCTGAGGATAGATCTGGTGTGGAGGTTTCAAGCCGGGATGATGGTGCTGTCGATGCAGTCCCGATTTCGATGTTCCCTCCGCAGCCTTCTGTTGATGCGGAGACCGGAAAGGACCTTGATCCTCTGTGATCTTTTTAGTGGTTTGCCCGGCCTGTGGGCTTTTTGTTGGATGGCTTTTGTGAACACTTTTGGACACCTTTTGCTTTTATTTAGCCACTTGTGGTGACTTTATTATGCGGTGTTTGTGTTTTGACCTTTGGTTTCTGCCTTCGTGCTTTTTAGTTGTTTTTCGGATAACAACTTTTTAGCTAGCGTTTTGACTTTATGTTTCCGCTTCCGTGCTTTTTAGTTGTTTTTCGGATAACAACTTTTTAGCTAGCGTTTTGACTTTATGTCTCCGCTTTCGTGCTTTTTAGTTGTTTTTCGGATAACAACTTTTTAGCTAGCGTTTTGACTTTATGTTTCCGCTTCCGTGCTTTTTAGTTGTTTTTCGGATAACAACTTTTTAGCTAGCGTTTTGAAACTTCTTTCGATTTCGTTCTTTTCGCTTTGTACTTTTTAGTTGCTTTTTGTAAGGCAACTTTTTAGTAAGCGTTTTTCGAAATCCTGGTTCTTGCCGTTTTAAGGCTTCTTTCTCGGGCCGAGCTTTTTCTCGGACATCGGGTGCTCGAGTACCTCCTTTTTGTTAGGTCCGACTTTGTCGTTGGTCGGTTCTTTTGAGTTATTTCTGTAATCTCTTTTTATTTGGCTTTTGAGCCATTTTAGAGTTACTTTATAACTTTTCCCTTTGTTGGGTCCGACTTCGTCGTTTGGTCGGCCTTTTTAAGTTATTTTTGTAACCTCTTTTTTATTTGGCTTTTCGAGCCATTTCAGAGTTACTTTATAACTTCTCACATTAATTTGAACCTCGTCGCTTTATCTTTGCCGACCTTGTATGGTCTCTTGGCAAATGATTTTTTGCGTTTTGCCGAGCATAAATTAATGCGCCTTGGTGGGGTACTTTCTAGGATTTGCTTCATCATGAGGAAGAGAAATAGAGAAATTTGATTAGTATTAAAAAGAAAGAATATTTACAAAGTGTTTACCCTTTAGGTCGGGTATCCTACTTAACCGGGTGTCTCATTAAAAAACCCTTGTAGGGAAAAAGAGTACACCTCGGGTTAAGTTTTTCTAGCTGTAGTACCGTCTTAGATTACAGGCGTGCCAGGTCCTGGGCAGCTCATTGCCTTCTAGGTCGGATATTTTGTAGTAGCCTGTCCCTAAGACTTCTGTTACCTTGTAGGGCCCTTTCCAATTTGCGGCTAGCTTTCCTTCTCCCGACTTTTGTGTTCCGATGTCATTTCGGATTAGAATCAGGTCGTGACTGGAGAAGCTTCGCTTTATTACCTTTTGATTGTATCTGAGGGCCGTTCGCCGTTTTAAGGCTTCTTCTCGGATTCGGGCTCTTTCTCGGACCTCGGGGAGGAGGTCGAGTTCTTCCCTTTGTGCCTGTGGGTTGCCTCTTTCGTTGTAGAAGATGACTCTGGGCGACCCTTCATCTATTTCGATAGGAATCATCGCCTCCATCCCGTAAGCTAGCCGGAATGGGGATTCTCCCGTTGTAGAGTGCGGGGTTGTCCGATATGCCCATAGTACCTGGGGGAGTTCGTCGGCCCACGCCCCTTTGGCCTCTTGGAGTCTTCGCTTTAACCCGGCCAAGATGACTTTATTTGCAGCCTCTGCTTGTCCATTGGCTTGTGGGTGCTCGACCGATGTGAATTGCTGTTTGATTTTTAGTTCGGCCACCAAGTTCTGAAAACTTGTGTCCGTGAACTGTGTTCCATTGTCTGTTGTGATGGAGTAGGGGACTCCGAACCTCGTGACGATGTTTTTGTATAGGAATTTACGGCTTTTCTGAGCCGTAATAGTGGCTAAGGGTTCGGCTTCGATCCACTTTGTGAAGTAGTCGACCCCTACTATGAGGTATTTGATTTGCCCGGTCCTTGTGGAAACGGGCCGAGTAGGTCGAGTCCCCATTTTGCGAAGGGCCATGGCGCAGTGATGCTGATAAGGTCTTCGGGCGGTGCCTTGTGAAAATTGGCGTGTTTTTGGCAGGGGGGCATATTTTCACAAACTCTGTCGCGTCTCTTTGTAAGGTCGGCCAGTAGAACCCGGCCCTGACTACTTTCTTGGATAGTGCCCGAGCTCCGAGATGGTTCCCACACATGCCTTCGTGGACTTCTTCGAGGACGCCCTTTGTTTCTGAGGTCGGAACGCACCTAAGGAGGGGGTTTGAGAATCCTCTTCTGTATAATACGTCGTGAATTAGCGTATAATTCTGGGCGTCCTTTGTAAGCCTTTTAGCTTCTTTTCTTTCTATGGGGAGAGTTCCTGACTTCAGGTAGTTGAGTATGGGGGTCATCCATCCTTGCTGTTGGTTGGATATATTTAACGTTTCTTCCTCTCTTAGCACGGAGGGAGATTGTAGGGTTTCTTGGAGAAGACTTCTGTTGTTGCCTCCGGGCTTGGTGCTAGCGAGCTTCGAGAGGGCGTCTGCCCGGCATTTTGTTCCCGAGGTATGTGCTGGATTTGTATTTCCGGGAAGTGTCGTAATTGTGCCTGTGTTTGGTCCAGGTATTTTTTCATAGTAGGGTCTTTGGCCTGGTAACTTCCATTTACTTGTGATGTGACGACCTGGGAGTCGCTGAAGATCGTGATTCTCTGGGCTCCGACCTCTTCGGCTAGCTTTAGTCCTGCTAGTAGGGCCTCGTATTCGGCTTGGTTGTTTGAAGCCTGGAACTCGAATTTTAAGGATAGCTCTATCCGTGTTCCTTGGTCGCTTTCGAGTATAACACCGGCTCCGCTTCCTGTTTTGTTTGAGGACCCGTCGACATACAGATTCCACGAGAGTGGGGTTCCCGGGGTCTCAGTATATTCTGCGATGAAGTCGGCTAGATATTGAGATTTTATGGCAGTCCGGGCTTCATAGTGGAGGTCGAACTCGGACAGTTCCACCGCCCATTGTAGGATTCGTCCTGCCATGTCTGTTTTTTGTAGGATGTGTCTCATGGGTTGGTTCGTCCGGACTTTGATGGTGTGGGCTTGAAAGTAGGGACGGAGCCTCCGAGCCGTGAATACTAGGGCGTAGGCGAATTTCTCTATTTTCTGATAGTTTAATTCGGCCCCTTGTAGTGCCTTGCTTACGAAGTATATGGGTGTTGTCCTTGGTCATTTTCTCGTATTAATGCTGAAGCAACTGCCCGATGTCTGACCGAGAGGTATAATACGAGCTCTTCCCCTTTTAAAGGTCGGGTTAGGATTGGTGGCTGCCCGAGGAATTCCTTGAATTCTTGGAAGGCTTTTTCGCACTCCGGGGTCCATGAGAAGGGTTTCCCTTTCTTTAGGAGTGAGTAGAGAGGTAGTGATTTTATCGCTGATCCTGCCAAGAATCTTGATAGGGCGGCTAGCCTTCCATTTAGTTGTTGTACTTCTTTGACACACGTCGGGCTCTTCATTTTGAGTATCACTTGGCATTTGTCCGGGTTTGCTTCGATGCCTCTTTGAGTCAGCATGAAGCCTAAGAACTTTCCGGCTTCTGCGACGAAGGTGCACTTGGTCGGGTTAAGTCTCATGTTGTGTTTCCTGAGGGTGCCGAAGACACTTGTGAGGTCGGGAACCAAGTTTCTGTCTTCTTGTGTCTTTACCAGCATATCGTCGACGTACACTTCTAGCTGTAGCCCGATGTGCTCTGAGAATACTTTGTTCATTAGCCTCTGGTAGGTTGCCCCGGCGTTCTTCAGCCCGAAGGGCATTACTACGTAGCAGTAGTTTGCCCTTGGGGTTATGAACGAGGTCTTTTCTTGGTCGGGTCCGTACATCGGGATTTGATTGTATCCCGAGTATGCATCCATGAAGGAGAGATATCTGTAGCCTGAGGCTGCGTCGACTAAGGCGTCGATGTTTGGTAGTGGATATGGGTCTTTGGGGCAGGCTTTGTTGAGATCCGTGTAATCGACGCACATCCTCCATTTTCCGTTGGGCTTTTTTACCAGGACCACGTTCGCGAGCCATAGGGGATATTTTACTTCCCTAATGAATCCTGCATCAGTGCTTGTACCTGTTCTTCTATTGCCTGCATGCGCTCGGGTCCGAGCTTCCGGCGTCTCTGTTGGACGGGTCTGGATCCCGGGTATACTGATAGCTTATGGCACATCAGGTCGGGACTTATGCCTGGCATGTCGGAGGCCTTCCAGGCGAAGAGGTCGGAATTCTCCCTTAAGAGGGTTATGAGTTCCTCCTTTAGGCCTGCTTCGAGGTTTGCTCCAATGTTTGTTACTTTTTCAGGTGTGTTCCCGATTTGGATCCTTTCGGTTTCTCCCTCTGGTTGTGGCCGAAGGTCTTCTCGGGTTTGAACTCGCCCGAGTTCTATTGTGTTGACTTCTTTCCCTTTTAGGCTTAGACTTTCGTTGTAGCATCGCCGTGCTAATTTTTGGTCGCCTTTTAGGGTGGCAATTCCCTTTGCGGTAGGGAACTTCATACAGAGGTGTGGGTTGAGACCACAGCTGCCAGTCTGTTTAGGGTTGGTCGCCCAATGAGGGCATTGTATGCTGAGGTAACGTCGACTATAATGTAGTCGATGCTTAACGTTTTAGATTGCTCGCCTCTTCCGAAGGTAGTGTGTAGCGAGATGTATCCTAAGGGGTGGATCGGGGTGTCCCCTAGCCCAAATAGGTCGGAGGGATAGGCCTTTAGCTCTTTTTCTTCAAGTCCGAGCTTGTCGAAGGCCGCTTTGAACAGGATATCTGCTGAGCTTCCTTGGTCAATCAGGGTTCGATGTAAGTTGGCGTTTGCTAGGATAATGGTGATCACCATAGGATCGTCGTGGCCGGGTATTATCCCCTGAGCATCTTCTTGGGTAAATGAGATGGTTGGCAGCTCGGGCAGGGGATTGTCTTCTCGGACATGATAGATCTCTTTGAGGTGTCTTTTTCGCGAGGATCTGGATGTTCCTCCGCCTGCAAAACCTCCGTTTATCATGTGTATGTGCCTTTCAGGGGTTCGCAGGGTCTGTTCGGCCCGATCCTCGTTATCTCCCCTCCTTCTCCTTTTGGTCTCTTCTCCTTTTTCCGCTATGTATCTGTCGAGTTTTCCTTCTCTGGCTAGCTTATAACATTCTTCAGGTCGTGGCAGTCATTAGTAGAATGACCGTAGAGCTTGTGGTATTCACAGTATTCGGACCGATCTCTCCCCGCTCTCTTGTGTTTTAAAGGTCGGGGCGGTGGGATTTTTTCGGTGTGGCATACTTCTCTGTAGACGTCTACCAGGGAAACTCGGAGGGGAGTGTAGCTATGGTACTTCCGTGGTTTGTCCGAGTTGGACTCTTCTTTCTTTTTCTGTTCTCGATCTCGGTCTCGGAGTGGGTAGGTTGATTCCTTCCTAGAAGAGTCTCTTAGCTGGGAGGTTTCTTCCATGTTGATATATTTTTCTGCCCGCTCTTGCACCTCGTATAAGGAGGTCGGGTATCGTTTGGATAGGGATTGGCTAAATGGTCCTTCTTTTAGGCCGTTTGCTAGTCCCATGATGGCTGCTTCAGTGGGCAAGTGTTGTATGTCCAGGCAGGCTTTGTTGAATCGCTCCATGTATTCTCGGAGAGTTTCTTGGTTACCCTGTTTGATCCCGAGTAGACTGGGGGCATGTTTTGCCTTGTCCTTTTGAATAGAGAACCTTGTTAGGAATTTTTTGGTTAGGTCCTCGAAGCTGGAGATTGATCCTGGTGGCAGGTTGTCGAACCACTTCATGGCCGACTTGGTGAGAGTGGTGGGGAAGGCTTTGCACCGAATCGCGTCGGAGGCGTCGACCAGGTACATTCTGCTTCGGAAGTTGCTGAGGTGGTGACTTGGGTCGGTGGTGCCGTCGTAGAGATCCATATCAGGTGGTTTGAAGTTTCGCGGTACCTTCTCCTTCATGATCTCTTGTGTGAAGGGATCATGGTTGTTTTCGGGGGTGGTGCCGCGTTCCGTCCGGTCTTTCAACTCGGCCTCTATCTTCCGCAGCTTTTCTTCTAACTCTCTGCGCTTGCGAGCTTCCCTTCTCAAATCTTGTTCAGTTTCTTTCTGCTTTTTTATGTCCTCTTCGAGTTGTTTCAGTCGGTTTTGCTGTGCCCGTACTGCTTCTAGAATTTCTGAGCTCTCTTTTTTTTCGGGATTTTGTGGATTTTTGTTTGGAAGTGATGTCTTTGGGCGATTCTGTTTGTTTCCTCCTGGAGTGCGTGGTGATAGAGGGCTGTCCGGTCGTTCTCCGGTGTCAATTTCCTCTTCTTGTTCTGATGTAGCGTGGTTATTGTTGGGAGGGTCGTCCGCCATGGTAAAGGGATGACTTCCAGGGTCCCCGGCAACGGCGCCAATGTTCCGAGGGTTACCTGAAACGTGTAGCTCGGTCGTCTGGCAAGACCCGAGGTAGGGGTTCCGTGACCCGAGCTTGGTGTGCTGAGCGGCTGGGGGTTGTACCTGCAATGACACTCCGATGCTTAAGTTAGCATGGGTCCAAGCAGATATTGAGTAGAATTAGAGTATGAGTTATACCTGGGTGCTCCAGTGTATTTATAGTGGTTGGTCGTGATCTTCCCTGGATAAGATATTCTTATCTTATCTTATCTTTGGGAGTCTTATCTCTATCTTTTGCGGAACCGCCTTTCCTAGGCCTTTTTCGGCCTTTAGGTTTTGGGCTTCGTTCCTTTTGATGGGCCTTCTTCTTTATTTGTCCGAGGTCCGACCTTAGGCGTGGGCCTTTGGGACGAGGTCGGACCTTCTGCGAACTTCCCGAGTTTGGAGAGCTCGGTCAGGGTATGAACAGTAACGAACAAGGATAAACCAACGCGAGATTATATATATACAAAGGAGTGTCAAAAACAAGAATATCAAGACTCAAGATCCGGCTGCGAAGATAACCGGTCCGAGCATAGCAATATATACATATGATAAAAATAAGGAAAACCCCAAAGGAAACCCAAAGGGACAGAAATACATAAAACCTATTCTCCAAAATCTCCCATAAGAGGAGTCATCACAGTTTGTATTATTTAATGGAGATAAAAGTATCTAAGCAAAACGTATAAACCAAAACATAGTCCCGAGAACAAAGGATCTTCGCAAATCTAGAAGTCTCCAGCATGCCTCAGCGGGAAACCTCACGTCCTGCATCTGAAAACCACAAAATCCGCATGGGTGAGAACTAGAGGTCCCCAGCATGGTAACAGCTTCCACATATATAATACATAATAATAGAGGAAAGCCAAAGGCAATCCTAGAACTTCCTCCAGATAATATCAAGCTTATAAACAAGCTAAACCGTATAAGGGCATCTGACTAAAGATTCTTCAGTCTAACTAATACTTCCCTTACCAATTCCTTCAAACCTCCCAACCACCAGCAGGAGTATAATATAGCAAACACAGTTATATCAGACAAAGAATATACAAATAGGAGCAGTTAAGACATTTAGACAATTAGCAAGTAATATGCAGTCAAATAGGCAATCTCAAACAATTCACATAGTATGCATATGATGAATGCCTGTCCCTAGTGGCCGATGATATCATCTTGTCGGTTATAGAGCCAACCCGACAAGTCCTGGTCGCTAACCATTGGACTGTCCCTCTGTCGCGCATCCCCAACTCGAGTTATACTCGTTATAAACTTGATCATAAACATGATCCATATCCATCACCCTCACTGGTGAATATTTCGGGGGCGAGCTCATCCGGGTCTTTCACAGTGCCCGGCCACACTTACGACATAGGGTCACCAGAGGCATCAATAAGCATCATCACATATATGACCACATCATATATCTCAAACATTCAACAACATCCACAATTCAATTCCTATCTTAGGGCCTCTAGCCTAAGTATTTCCTACCACATTACATATTAGATACGGGAAACCGAAACCATACCTTAGCCGAATTTCCCAAGCTCCACCGGAGCACTTCCAAACCACTTATCCACAAGCTCTCAAGGCCTCAACACCTCCAAGAACAGATTTTTCACCACCAAACCCTTTCCAAGCTTTTCAATATCACCAATCAAGCTCCAATATCCACACATACACAACCTAAGCCACAACCATCATACCCATACACAACATCTCAAAACTCAAACATCATAAAATCACAAATTACACTAGGGTTGAGAGTCTTACCACACCCAAGGTCCAAGGAGACAAGATTAACCTTCTCCTTCAAGAGAGTTGTGTCCTATAACATCAAAGAACCCAAAATCTCAACATTTTACCCATGAAACTCGAAAATAAGGGCTGGAATTTCGAACAGAAACTTGTGGCTTACCTCAAGATTAATTGTATGGGTTTTGTAGAGCTCTCCGCGGTGAACGCGTGGCCGCAAACGGAGCGGCAATCGGAGCTCTAGATCAAAAGTTATGGTGGTTTGAAGATCAACCAAGGGAGAGAACTTGAGAGAGTGTTCTTCCTCCCTTTCTCCCTAAGTTCAGCGTGTTTTAGTGTGTTGTGAGGAGAGAGAGTGCTGAAAACTAGGGTTTTGGTTTAGTTATGTTGGGCCAAGGGCGCACTTTGGGTCCGGTTGGCCCGGTTTGGCCCGTTCGGTCCAATCTTGGTCCGAATTCTATAAAATTGGTACCGAATTTCTCGTCTCAGTCTCCTCTATCACATTTAGCCATAAAAATCACATTTTAGGCTTTCTAGAATAAATTCTCATTTATGGGTTAATTAGCCGTTAATTAACCGGGTTTTACAGATTTTAATATCAATTTAATGCAATTTGAGATTTTGTGTTTCTTATTATTTGATTTTATTATTGTTACTTTCTTACCTTTGGTAATTTTAGATTTTATTATTTCTTGTTATTTTACCATGCTTTCCTTTTATGCCTTTCAAGTGTTTGATAAAATGTTTGGTTGAGTTTTAGAGTAGAATTTTGTGCTCTTGACTTGGGTTGAGTATTGTAAACTCTTGAATTGTCAAAATCTAATGTTGATTGGTAATTAAGGATTGCTAGTTGGCTTGAATTCCACTAAAGCTAGTCTTTGATTAGGACTTGTGGACTAGAATTGACTTTGCTCACTTGACTTTTCTTCAATTTTAGAGGATAACAAAGTGAGAACAAAACACAATTACCATCACAATTGAGAATGATAATGAGGATAGAAATTCCAATTCTCACCTCTTACCAAGGCCTTTCTTAGTTGTTAGTTTACTTTATTGTTATTTATATTTCTTGTCTCTTATTATAAAAATCCCAAAATACCTCATAACCAATAATATTCACACTTCTCTGTAATTTCTTGAGAGACGACCTGAAGTTTAAATACTCTCGATTTTTATTGGTTTGCATTATAGACGAGAGGTCTCCAGTGCTGGTAGTTCTTTATTCGTAGATTAATGGTTTATGATATAAATTCTCCAACTTGGTTTGTAAGTTATTGAATTGTATAAGTTTAAATAGATATACCATTTGAGAGATATACATATGCATGTTAGTAGATTACTTAGAATCTTAATTTGTCATGATATGTTAATTGATTCTCTGTGAATTTGTCTCATTTTCCTAGAATTTGCACTCCATTTGTATAACTAATTTGTCCTATTTGTATAATTATTTTTTTATTTCAATATTTTATTGTCTAAAGAATTTTAATATTTTATTTATTTTTTAGTCTTAAACTTTGATATGTGAATTTGTTTGTGAACTTCTAACAAAAAATTATAGACAAATTATTATAAAAAATTGTAAAATTTTGAATTTTGTTAGTTTAAAAATTTTGAACTTTAAGAGTTAAAATTATATATTGAATTTTTAAACAATTTTTTTAATTAAAAGTGAAGTTTACTGTTGGATTTACCGGGAGATAAATCCGACAGTAACAAGCTCCATAATTCCATTATTCAAAAGTTCATATTTGTCGTTAAATCAAACGATAAACAGATTATTGATGGATTTTATTAGTAAATCCACCAAAAAAATTCATTAAAAATCGCCGGATTTTGCATCGGCTTTTAACAAAAATTTTTCTGTTAGATTTTGTGACGGTTAGAATGGTACATAATTTCGTTGAGGTGGTAGCTTTACCATCGGATTGATAATTCCACCAGAAAATTCGAAGGAAATTAATAGCGTTAATTCTAATTAAATTGGAACGCTCAATACCATCATATTTAGGATTGGAAAAATACGACGATAACCTATTTTATAAAACAATCCATTTTGATAAATGAAATCAACTGTACCGTTAGATTTTTCGTCAAAAAATCCAACGGTAAACTTTACCTAAATTTGAATCCGAATCACTCCTCCTTCATTTCCACCCCACTATCCTCTCTTCTGCCGCCGTTCTTGTTGTTGGACGAGCCAGCCTCGTCCTCTTCCTCCTTTTCTATCTACGACGCTGTTGTTCCCGCTGCCGAGCTTGATCACCGCCATCGTGCTTGTCGTGTGTGATTCTCCCTTTTGCCTTCCTTTCTCAGTTTTGTTATTGTATCTCCTTTTGTTAATTTTCTTTAATAAAATCCTAACACTTTCTCTTCCACCTTTTTCTTGTGGCAATGGCTTTATATCCTCTGCAACAACCTTTTACACTACCTCTTCTGCTCTAATTTTTTTTCTATTTGAGTAATTAAATTGTTAAATTATTTTATAATTTGTATTTGTTATTTGTTAGTGATAAAGATTATTCATGGTTTATAAGAACATTATTTTTTTATTTTTTTAAGAGTAAATTAGGTTAATATATTAGTTTACTATAGGTTAATTAAATTAGTATAGAGTAACTAGGATTTAGTTTTTTCTATCAAAGATTGATTTAGGTTAAGATATTAGTTTTGTTAAATTAGGTTAATTTTGGATAGGGTTTATGGTTTAAACTAATTTTGAGTAATTAGGGTTTAATTTGGATTGATTTAGGATTTATTATTGAATTGATTTAAAGTAATTAGTGTTTAGTTAGAATTTAGTAACTTTACTCATTTTTATAAGCTTTAAGAAATTTTATTAATTTTCTTTATTATTTTTTGCGTTTTACTAACTTTATTTTTATTTTAAGATTTTCTTTTCTTTTTTTGAAAGTGGTGTAGCTATAATCTTAGGTTATTCGTGCTGATAATATACGTTGATTGTTCATATGGTATCAAGGTTAATTTTCTGACTTTAAATATATTAAATTATTTAAATTTTATGTCAGACTTACTTTTTTTAGGATAGAATTTTAAGAAAAAAGTGGGAAAAGGTTGCCTAACGGTGCCTTCTCGAAATCCTTATTTGTTGAAAAATAATTACGAAATAATAAGGAGATACACACTAGGATAGATAGAATTTTATGTTTGCTTCAATCTTTATTTGTTTTAATTTATGCTTGCAATTATTTCATTTGTGAAAATTGAGGAATTTTTTTGGTGAAGGTTTTTGAATTAAGAAAAAATTCTTCCAAATTTTTGTTGAAACTTTTTAAAAATATGTTCGGTTTATAAAAGTTAAAAAATTACATTTGGCAGAAGTTACTAATTATAGCCGAAACTCTGCCCAAATTTTTTAAAATTTAATAATGTGTATTATTTATTAAATTCTAGGTTGTTTGTGGTAAAATGATTCCAAGTCATTATTTGTGGATGTATGATAGAGATAATGACAGGGGAGGGGGGATAAAACCTGAGTTCTTTGAGGGAGTTGATTAAGTTGTTGTGTATGCGTTCAACATAAAATCTTATATATCTCAAGGGGCATCTAGGTGTCTATGCTATAAGTGCTTTGGGGCTTCGAATATAACCCTGCATCATTATCATAATAGGTTAAAGGGTCAATATTAAGTGTGGACTAAATACGGAGAAGTTAATGAGTAGAAAATCAATCGGTCTGCACGTATTGAAAATAGATTTGAGGGCCAGTCAAGGAGGGTCAACTAGGTTAGAGAAGCAAACATGAAAATATAAATTAAAAGAGTAACTAGAAGAGATAAAATGATATGGTATTTGATGCAGTTGATGTTCAAGCTACGAAAAATGTCGAGCAAGAGTCTAACCCAAAAAGGGCTAAATTTTATCATTTGTCAAAGTCTTTCGCACAATTGCTGTTTGAAGGTTACAATCACTCTAAACTGTTTGCCTATGTTAGAATAATGAGTATCAAATCTGAGTTAAACCATATCCAAGAGTCCTTTAATAAATGGGCCACTCTTTATAACGAGCTAGTACCAGCCTAAACTATTGGAATCCTCATAACCATTATGAGACAAAGAAACTAGTTTCAAGACTCAAACTAGATTTAGCAAAAATTGATTACTACATAAATAGCTACAAGTTTTATTACAAAGGGGATATAGAACTAATCGCCTGCAAATTTTGGTCACAGAGAAGAATATCCCCATCATATTGTGTAAGTTAGAGTGAATAATCTCCCCATATTTATTATATGTGATAGAACATTTATCAGTTCACCTGTCTTATGAAACAAGAATATATAGACCAATCCAATTTAGATGGATGTATCCCTTTAAAATGATGATAGGATCATTCAAGCAAACTTTAAAAAACATAATTCATGTGGAGAGATCTATATGTGAGGCATTTCTAGTTGAAGAGACTTTTGCATTTCATTCCTTCTTTGAGTCTCATATTGAAACACAGAGAATTAGAATTAGAAGGATCGGTGACAAGAGAAAATTTTCGTCGAGTAGACCAACAAACCCGATCTTTGTTTAGAAAGGAATTGCATTGAACGCAGGGAGTGAACACTAGTTAGACCAAAAAGAAGTCAAAGCAAGTAGTGGGTTATAGATCTGCAAAGACACGGGTAGTGGTCATTCTGATTGGTATGGTGTATTGCACAGCATAATCCAACTATAATATTTTTGTCACGCTAAATATAGATTGATCATTGGGTCTTCAATTGCAGAACCCTCATGACTTTCAACATCTACTTGTCACATTACCTTTTTCAGTATATTTAGATCTTCATGATTCAAGCCATTATTACTGTCTGTCTTCAAGTGGCACGTTTAGATCAACCATCAATCTTCTAATGTTCCTTCTCACAGCCCCAACTGAATGAGTGTCATCACCAACTTTTAAAAAACTCTCCTTACACAGATCAACCAAGAAAACAAATAATTCCAAAACATGGATTCTAAAAAATAATTGTGCTAATCTTTGATTAATTTTATATTATCATCATCACATAATTGATACCTATGGTAAATAAATAAGAATAACGTTATCAAACAATTCAACACAATAAAATTATTAATTAGATGATATTTATTAAAATTATACCTTTTATAATAAAAAAGTATCAATTGTTTTTATTGAATATCTGTAGTAATTTTTTTTTCATCTTTTTTTTGTATTGTTGTCAATAACAATCAAAATAAAACTACTTAATAGCATCAATAGATATTTCACATGTGGTGGCATGTCAATAAATATGAGTTGAACATAACTAAATATAACAGAGCTATTATGATCTAATAATATTTTTTATTATAATAAATTATTAACAATGGCGATCAAATTAAAACAATTTACAAATAAAAAAGTGATAAATAGAGGTGAAAGAGTTTAAAAAAAGTGAGTTTATATAGTGTAGTGTAAATAAATTTATCACATACTCGCTGTATTTATATAGTATTGTGATTTTGTTATAATTTACTTAATGTCTAGATAAAGTAAGAAAAGTGGAATGCAGTTTGCCTAATGTCTAAGCAAACTAACGAATGACATGCCGTTGCATAATGTTTGAAATGAGTAAAATGTTATGCAGTTCGCTTAGGCATCAGGTGAATCTTAGTAAATAATACTCTTTTAATTTCTTTTAGGAAGTTTTTTTTTTTTCATTTATTATAGAAAAAAACCCAACCCCATTCTTTGTCCTTTCATGCATGTACTTTGCCTTTGAATAGATACCACCAGGTGCAAAGCCACAAAGGCAGCATCATTCTGCATATGATGTGACTACGAATAAAATCACCTACCTTCCTGAAAACACGTCACTCCATCAAGATTATCACCTTTGGTTTGAGTCTTTGAGATTACATACCACACACATCACGTGATGCATCCACAATGTTTCGATTGTTTGCATTTTCCGAATCATATATTTCGACCAAACGTATATAATTGCACAAAATCCTCATTTGATAAAGTAATAATATTTTAAAAATATAACTATTTATATATCTAATTTTATGAAATTAAACTTTTAAAAGAAAAATATGGTATCAAATTTTCTTACATAAAAATAAAAAATTCGATTTTATTGAAGCAAAAATAAAGAATTTTAGCATAAATTTAACAAAAAAATTTATGTAAAAATTCACACAAAATCATAAAAACAACTTTTATAAAAGAATACATTAGAAATATAATTATTCATATAATTTTTTTTGTCAATTTAATTATTTAAAAAAATAATTTTATGATACAACAAGATAAATCTCAAGTAGTTAAAAAAATTGCTGCAATATATAATAGCTCCAATGCTCTTCATGGCGGCGGCTTCAATATCCACATTTCGGTGATTACAACTACAACTGCATCCATGACCACAACGATACTCAGCATTTTAAAATCCTGATTTGCATAATCCAATATTTTTCATTGCATGTTATACATAATCTTAAAAATGTGACGTGGGCATTATCACTTTTATTTTGTAATATTCATGTAAGACTATAAACAAAAATTGTATAAAAGTGATGTTATTAAATAAAAGTAATTAACAATATTCCCTCCTTATAAATATCTTTTGGTTATTTATTAAATAAATAAAATATTTTTCTAGAGCATGATGTCATGGTGAGTGTTATTCTTGAAGTTAACATGCATGAAAGGTATAGAATCGATATCTCGATTTGTTAGGACGAGCCACCAATAATAATATTTGAGCATATTAACATGGTTTTGAAAAAGTCTATGCAACCAATTCATTGTGCAGTCATCTTAGTGAACTTTTGAAATCTCAAATTTGAAATTAAAAAAAAAAATAGTTTTGCGCTCAAAAACCAAGCCTCATACCCCAATCGATAAGTTGCGATGCCGTAATCTCCCATTTCATCCCCACCCACATTCCCTCCCTGTTGCGCATCGCGTCCCCGTCCATGTTGCAACCTCCCACTTGTGCCGCGCATGGCATACAAACCCATAACCTGTGCCCTTACTCTAGAGTCTTAGTGTGCACCAGCTGTACCATTATCGCGCTGCATCGCCCCGTGCATCGTCAATGAATTCTTCTTAGTTTTAGATAATTCTTTTTATTAGTTTTAGATATTTTTTTTCATAGGTTTTGAATTTTTTTCTTTGATCAGCCAGACGGTGCCGTCACCGCCGATAATGACAGACAGAGGGTCAGCTCAAAACTCTTGGCCATCGATCCTCTTCTCCTCCACGCCGTTGCCTTTAGACTTGTAGATCGAAGCTCGTGGTCGTCTTCTACTCTTCTCTACGTCGTGTTCGTGGTCGTGGACTTGCAGATCGAGGCGCGGTCAATTTGAATCTTATCCTCGTCTCTGTCTCGCCATTCCTCTTTCGCTGATAGTTGAGTTTCATTCCAACTTCATCCCTGTCTCTATCTCGCCGTTCCTCCCTAGCTTATTTAGTCTTTTTTTCTTTTTATTAATTTTTATGATTTTGAGTTTTTTTTTTTGTTTTTGTATGATTTTGGAACCTAATAATATTTATGATTATGAGTATGCACTACTGAAATCTATATTTGCTTCAATTTATGTTGTTTATCTTGTTTATTTTACTGATTTTGAGTTACTGAAATTTGATTGTTGAGTTATTTTTTGATTATTGATTTGTTATTTTTTTTCTATTTTTTTTCTATGTTAGGGTTATTAGTGGGGTGAATGTGTGATTGCTGAATTTGAAATTTTTTTGCTTCATTTTTGTTTTTGGATTCTCTAGCCTCTGATTTTGGATTGTGAGTGTTTATTCTTAATATTGTTGCTTATTATTTTATTAGAGGAGAATGTTAGCAGAAGATGATTGATAGTCTTGTTATGAAAGTAGGAGATGGTAGATCAACCAGATTTTGGGAGGATACATGGCTACAATCGGAAAATTTGAAAGACTCTTTTCCGAGGCTTTTCTTGGTTTCAAATAACAAAAGATCCGTAATTGGGGACTGTGAGTTTTGGGACGGGATAGAGTGGGTGTGGAACTTCCAATGGAGGAGAGAACTCCGCCAATTGGGAGATAGACAGTCTGAATCAAATGCTTGATATCTTGCATGCTGTGAGATTGATAGCCGGTGTACCAGATAGAGTGGTGTAGAAATTTGACAAGGAAGGCGTTTATACTACTAACTCATTTGTGCAGGTTTTGCAGGAACAGACTGTGACGGTTGATATCCTTAGCTACAAGTTCACAAATGGAGTTTGGAAATGACAAGTACCTCCTAGAGTTGACTTGTTTAATTGGTTTGTGCTAGTAGGTTGAGTCAATACAAAGGATAGCTTGAGTAGATTCGGTATCATTACTCAGAATGATGCAGTTAAACGCCCAAACTGGCATAAAAACTGGCGTTTAACTCTAAGAAAAGTCTCTATACATGAAAGCTTCAATGTTCAGCCCAAGCACACACCAAGTGGACCCGAAAGTGGATTTCTGCATCATTTACTTATTTCTGTAAATCTTAGTAACTAGTCTAGTATAAATAGGACCTTTTACTATTGTATTAGACATCTTTGATCAGTTTTATGCTATCTTAGACTTTTATGGGGGCTGGCCATTCGGCCATGCCTGGACCATTATCACTTATATATTTTCAACGGTGGAGTTTCTACACACCATAGATTAAGATGTGGAGTTCTGCTGTTCCTCAAGTATTAATGCAAAGTATTATTGTTCTTTTATTCAATTCAGGCTTATTCTTATTCTAAGATGTTCACTCGCACTTCAACATGATGAATGTGATTATCTGTGACACTCATCACCATTCTCAATTTATGAACGCGTGCCTGACAACCACTTTCGTTCTACCTACGAAAGCTAAAGTATGTATCTCTTGGGTTTCAAATCAACGATTCACATCGACTCCCCTCTGACAATGGGGCATCTGAACCCGAGATTAGAACCTTCGTGGTATAGTCTAGAATCAATTGGCAGCATTCCTGAGATCTAGAAAGTCTAAATCTTGTCTGTGGTATTCTGAGTAGGATCTGGGAAGGGATGACTGTGACGAGCTTCAAACTCGCGACTGTGGAGCGTAGTGACAGATGCAAAAGGATCATTAGATCTTATTCTGACACGATCGAGAACCAACATCTGATTAGCCATGTGGTAGCTGTGCCTGGTATTTTTCATCTGAGACGAGAAATTCGACAGTTAATTAGCCGTACAGAAATCGTAGAGGACCATTTTCACTGAGAGGACGGGAGGTAGCCATTGACAACGGTGATCCCCAACATACAGCTTGCCATGGAAAGGAGTATGAATCATTGAATGAAGACAGTAGAAAAGCGAAGATTCAGAAGGAATAACGCATCTCCATACGCTTATCTGAAATTCCCACCAATGAATTACATAAGTATCTCTATCTTTATTTTATGTTTATTTATCTTTTAATTATCAAAACTCTATAACCATTTGAATCCGCCTGACTGAGATTTACAAGATGACCATAACTTGCTTCAAGCCGACAATCTCCGTGGGATCAACCCTGACTCACGTAAGGTTTATTACTTGGACGACCCAGTGCACTTGCTGGGTAGTTGTGCGAAGTTGTGAAAAAAGAGTTGAGATTACAATTGTGCGTACCAAGTTGTTGGTGCCATTGAGATCACAATTTCGTGCACCAGTGACTCATCATTAGTGACAGACTTTTCCAAACCCCATTGAAGACCCTGCCTACTGCTTCTTTGTCTAGGGTTACGCGGGTGTCCTTTTCTGTGACTTACAGGCAGAGTGAAGTATTTCCGAAACTGTCGAAGAACGTAACTCATCCCCTTTCCGGGAACGGTTCCGGCGACCCACGTGGAAAACCCTCTCGAAAAACCATTGTAAAGCCTACTGCTTCTTCTTCTAGCTAATTCGTTTGTTTTTGTTGTCAATTTTCACAACCAATTTTGCCTGATTTGTTCTGTTATTCACTTTCTTTAATCACCATGGATCGAAGTAGATTGTTTCAATTTTGAATGCAATAGTTGATAATAGTTGTTCATGGTGGTGTTTAGTGTTAATCAGATTGATGACCAGTGATGCATGCTCCTCAAACACGAGACGAGGCAGAGGCGAAGTCGGCGGACAACAGAAACTGATAGCTGGATATGCAAGTTCAAGTTCGTTGCAACCTGGGGATGTAAAAGATGGTGTGGCCTCAAAATGCTTCTGCGGAAATTATGCCATCTGTTACATGTCAAAGACAGACACCAACCCGAATAGGCTATTTTTGGATGTCCATTGTTAAAGGTAAGCACGTAATTCTTCATGTATGATCACTAAGTTTATACTAAAATTGGGTAAATTTTGAATTTTTGGAATGGAGGTTTAGAATGTAGATTTTGGTTATTTTTCCTAGCTCAAGTTGTTGTGGATGTGATTTTGAATTGTTTGGAATGGCATGCCTATTGGTTATGAAAATGATTTGATTTTGTAAGCAATTTGTTGTTAAATTGGGTTGATATTGTATATGATTTGATATTGGTGCTGATTAATTTTGAAGAATGATTGAGACGTGAATTGACATGGAACCTGATCTAATATAAAAATGGCTTTAAATTTTAAAAGGATTTTTTAGATTTAGCTTTTAGGGATTAATTACAGTCACATATGTGGATTAGATTGAATTGGAGTGTTTTGTACCACCATACATTCATTGTATTCTATTTGATTTAGGTGATAGAAGTACATTGCAAATTCTTTTTCTGGGTTGATGACCACATTGTAAGAGTCAGAGCGGGGGAGGCTATAAGGGGATCGGGTGATGGAAAGCAGAATCATATTGAAGAATATTTGAGAATGGAAAACCTGATAGCACATGTAGAGGAAAGAATAGTAAACCTAGAGAAGCTACTGAACAAGAAAAGTATAGAAGCAAAGTTGAGGAAGAAGACTATAGAAGCAGCTGCAAGAGAGAAGGAGGCTTCAATGATTAAATCAAAACCAGAACCTAAAGCACCTCTATTAGGTTCAGAAACTTAAGAATAATTTCCTTCTTTCTGAATTATTCTACTAGAATGTAGACACAATTGCTTGAAGCTTTTAAAGGAAAAATTGTCGATGACGTTTATTTGATATGGGCAACATGGTTGGAATTTCATTATGTTTCTAGTTACGTGTTATTGTTTTACCTATACATACGTATATGTTTTATGGTATATATTTTTGTGAGTTAGTTATCGAAGTTCCCTACTAATTTCAATAGCATATGAAGGCTAATATGTTGTAGTAAGTCAGTCCGAATACTAGAAAATAACAACCTTTTTTTTAGTTACATGAATGCTTAATAATGTAGTCATGTTATAACTCAATGTTTGGCAATTATGTAAGAGTAGGAAGGAGAAGGACATGACAATATAGACTGATGATTTGGTGACTTCCATGACAAATCATGCAGCCACCACAATAGATAATTGACACGATCTGTTTTTCTTCTTATATACTAGTGTGCAGCATAAATATAAACAAATGAGAGAATAAAAAAGATGTAACTCAACCAGAATGTTATGTTAGACTTGGGGAAATTGGTGAATTGCAACCTGTTAGTCAAGTTTAGTTGCTTTCCTTTCAAAAAATTTCCTGCATAGGTTTTCAAATTCCTAATCACATAATCCTAAATAAATGTTAACACTGCTAGTTTATCTGACCATGATGATTGGCCACTGCTTGGTTCTAATATACGTCATTTGTTCAGCAAAAAAGTGGATTGCTATTTATTATTAACTCTCATGTTTTGTAATTTTGATGATTGTTATTTTTTCATTGTAGAAAAATTGTCCTAACAACAAATTTCGCCGAGAGTAGCATCACCATAGATGATGTTGTGTATGTCATAAACTGTGGTAAAGCAAAGGAGATCAGCTATGATGTTTTAAATAAGCTAGCCTGTCTGTTACCATCATGGATTTCAAAGGCTTCAACTCATCCGGTATTGAAGTAGTAGATCATCATCTTTATCCCCTTGCAGATGATGTTTAATGCTCCAAATGAAACATCTGATTTTTTTCTATAACAGGAAACCTTGCCATTATTGCTAAATCCTTTATTTGCTAAATTTGTTTGACTTTATTGCCCCATTCCTGCACTTTATTTAATTCCTCTTACTTTGTAAGTCAAAGTCAAAGAAAGAGTGCTAATGGGTTTATCATTTCAGAGACTTGGACGTGCAAGTAGAGTGCAACCTGGAGTTTGGTATAGTTTGTTATAGGGTGCTAACGGCTTATTGCAGGTCTTACCTTGTATTAGGCTGATCTATTTTTCTTCTTATATAGTAATATTGAATGAGTGTATGGCTTATTGCAAGTCTTACCATGTACTGGGTTAGGTTGTGCCATCGTTGAAGACAGTAGTGGTGTCAACAATTGTGGTCCTGAAACCTGTGGCCATCATGTAAGTTTGTCTTCTAACTTATTTCAAGTAGTTTCATAAATTTCCGTTTATATGTTGTCCTTTTTAGTGGAATCGTGTTACATAGGGAAAAAGATGTCGAATTAAAGGTCGATTTTTGTATGCATGTGTGGATTCATGATCATCCCCGCTGAGTTGTTGTTAGGAATTAAGGTGTTTTATAGTAGATGATTAAAAGTGATCGATATTTTTTCCCCAGTGTTAGTTACTTTAATTAAGTGAATATTTAGTCTTTTTGACATACTTAGGATTGGGCTCGGTGAACTAACCTGAAAAAACATTTATTTTTTGGTAGTTCAAGTCTCTTTAAAAGTAAAGTGGGCTAGCTATCAAATTGGGCCAGCAACTAAAACAATTAGTAGATAATTCATCTGAGGATTAATGCAGCATGTGGCTTGAAACCGGTTAAGCCCAACTTTTTCCGAAATTTTAAGCCAAACCAAGTTTCTCCAGGTAACTATTTATTCCATTCATTTGTCTGTCTACACTTACCTTGCTCAATGTGTCTGTCTACACTTATACTTTGCTCAATTGGTTAACTGATATTTGTCACATAATCTCTATACTAGGATGGTTAGAAATAGAATAACACCACCTGTACATGAGGAACACAACATAACACATCGAATTAGATAGAATGAAGTCGTAATGCAACCATTTCTCTTAATTTTGGGCCTTTCAAACCAATGTAAAACATACAGAAGTAAGATAAACTGAATAAAAAAAACTTAGAATTAACCAATGTCATAAACAGGGGATTTCATTAACCCAAAAAAAAACATAAACAACATCAACTGGAATACTAAACATAGACATTCAACAAAGTTCCACACTACATTAAAGCGGAGTAGATCTAAATGTCAATTATTTCTAGATCGGAAACATCCCTTCAAAATACTTGTGTGTTGACCTTACTGTGATCGGGTGTGGCATTCCTGGGTCTCTCCATGCTCTCCTCACCAATAGATTTCTAGTGCCATGTTCAATGTCATATTCTGTCAACACAAGCTCTCTGTACCTGTAATTGACGAGTAACTCTCTTTCCTTGTAAATGCACTATATCTTATGCTTCTATAACTGCTTAATGAGATTCCTATGGTTAATATAAATTAATCACAACTTTAATTTTTTTGCAAGAGGCGACTATGGGTTTTGGGTGACTGATGAATGGATTTTTGACGGTTTAGAATTTCACAAATGAATTCTTGTTGCAAGTATAGTCTCTAAACCAATCGCTAATCCTTTCATACAAAAAGTTGTTTGTCACTAAAACAAACCCCTAAATTTATAAACCGAAGTATTCAAACCTCGGGTCATTCTCCCTAGAAATTACAATAAAGTGTCTTGTTATTGGTTGTGAGTTATTTTGGGGTTTTGATATGAAGCATGAAAGATAAATGGCAAGAAAGTAAACTAATGGCTAAAAAAGGTCTTGGCAAGGGTTGGTGGTCAAGGATCTCTATCCTAATCACTAACCACAATATGAGAATTGGCAAGGATTAATCTCATTAAATCATCCTCTAACTAGTAGTAAAGGAAAGTCAAATGAGCTATATCAATCCTAGTCCATAAGTCCTAACTCTCCACTAATTCAATTAGTGAGAACTAGAGTCAATGGATCTCAATCATCAATTACTTGGACATTAGTAACTCAAGAGGTCCTAAGTTACCTTTCCAAGCCAAGAGTATAAAATTCTACTCTAAAATCCAACCAAGCATTTCATCAAACACTTGGAAGGCATAAAAGGAAAGCATAGTAAAATTGCAAGAAAAGTAAATCTACACTACTCAATTGCAAGGAATTAAACAACAACAAATCAAATGAACACAACTATTATGAATTACCTTGATTGAATTGAAAGAGAGTAGAAGAAACAAAAGTAGATCTACAACAAAATGTAAGAACAACATAAAGGAAATTACAACAAAAGAGTAGAAGAAGAATGAATCTAACAACAAAGAATTGAAAGGTAGAAGTAGAAGAAAGCAAGGATTAAAACCTAGATCTAAGAACTAATCCTAATCCTAATCCTAATTCTAGAGAGAAGTGAGAGCTTCTCTCTCTAGAAACTACTTCTAAACTAATCCTAATGTGTGTAAAAATGAACTAATGAGTTGGAATCCCCTTTGCTCTTCAATCCTTGGCTTTAAATAGCATCTTTGGCGCCAAAGTTGGTTAGGATTGGGCCCCACAACCCTTAAGAATTTGTTGGCCACGTTTTCATTAAAAAAATCATAAACCAACACCGACGCGTATGCGCACAGCACGCGTACGCGTCCATGGAGTGATTCGCAGGTGCGCGCAAGCGCCAGGTGCGCGCGCGCGTCCATGGGCGAGTTCAACTTCTTTGACTTTTCATGATTTCTCCACTTTGCATGCTTTCCCTCTTCACTCCTTTGATCCATTCCTAGCCCTTTTCAATCTGAAATCACTAACAAACATATCAAGGCATCTAGTGGAATCAAAGGGAGATTAAAACCATCAAATTAAGGGTCTAAAAGCATGTTTTCACATCTAAGCACAAATAAGGAGACAATCACAAAACCATGCTATTTCAATGGATAAATGAGGGTAAAAGGTTATAAAATCCCCTAAAATCAATACAAGATAAACCGTCAAAATGGGGTTTGTCAACCTCCCCACACTTAAACCAAGCATGTCCTCATGCTTAAACCAAGAATGAAGTAAAGGGTATGGCATTTATTCAATGGAACTAACTAAATGCAATCTACTTACATGCAACTATCTAAATGAATGCAATTGCTTGGTCAAAATAAATCAATTCTCAAGAAGCATATATGCACAAGGGCTAAGGACTAGCAAGTCTAATCCACAATTGAATTGAGTTATTAAATATTTTTACAAACTTGCATGAAAAGATGATCATAGGTGGAAACATGTAATTGAGCATCAAACCCTCACCGGTAGTGTTTGCACTCTATTCGCTCAAGTGTTTAGGGTTGATTCACTCAATTCTCTCCTAATCATGCTTTCTAAGATTTGTTTTTCTTCTAACAATCGACATATATTTCATGCATGCATACAAGTATCATGAGGTCTTTTCTTTGGTTGTAATGGGGCTAGGGTCAAGGTAGGATGCATATATGGTTAAGTGAGCTTGAAATTTGAATCTTTGATAAGCTTAAGCTTCCCACCTAACCTATGACATCCTATACAATTTCAAAGCTAACCTAACTACCCATTCTTTACTTTTTCACATACTCATGTATTTCCTTTTCATTTCACAACATATATGCATTGGTTTTATTTGAACTTTGCTTTGGGGCATTTTGTCCCCTTTTTTTTATTTCTTTCTTTTTCTTCTTTTTTTCTTTCTTTTTCTATATTTCTTTTTTTTTCTTTTCTTTTCTTTTTCACTTTTTTTCTTTTTTTTTATATACAATTTTTTTGTTCTTATTTTTCTTATTTTGTTCTTCTCATTCATTCATTTTTTTTCTTTCAAATTATATACAAGAACATCAATGCATAAGGTCTATACAATTTATCAATACATGAGCATGTACCCAATTCCCAATAATTTCAATAAAAATACAAAACTACCATTTTATTCCCCCAATGTCCCAAGATTCCCACACTTGAATGATACTCACACACACTAGCCTAAGCCAATCAAAGATCCAAATTAAGGACATTTATTGTTTTTCGCTTTAAGGCTTGTAATGTGCTAAATTAAGAACAAAGTGGGTTAAGCGTAGGCTCAAAGTTGGCTAACAATGGAAGATAAAAGGTAAGGCTATTTGGGTAAGTGAGCTAATGAAATGATGGCCTCAATCATATAAATTCATGAATACACAAAATAATGGATATAAAGGATCAAACAAATCAAAGATTACAATCATAGAAAGAGAATAATGCACACAAGAAGGAAAATAAATGGTTATAAGATGTAACCACACCATTAGGCTCAAATCTCACTTGCTTGTGTTCTTAGCTCAAAAACATGATCCACAATATATATATGTGATTCAAGCAAGTTTAATGAAAAATTTTCACTCAAATCAATTGAAGTGCCCTATAGATAGAAATCTTGAAAAATTTCATTATTTTGACTAAGCTTATTGTGTATACATATGCAATAAGAATCCTAAAAACCTAAATTGAAATGCAAAAGTGTTGGGATTAGAAGTTTGTCACCCAAAATCGCCGAACGGTCGGACGACCTCCCCACACTTAAAAGTTTGCACCGTCCTCGGTGCACGCAAAGGAGAGCTAGGTGGACGGGTTGCTACAATTGATGAGCTCCTTCAAAAGGTTGTGCGGATGACTTGTTTGTTGCTCCATTTAGAAACTTTCCTTTCCTTCCGTATTGGTGGCCAACCCAAAAGGAAAGAAAGAAAGAAAATTAAGCCTGTAACAAATATATCGAAGCGAATAGAACATAGGCGGGGCTAATGCCAAAGAAGAGTAAGGTTCTCACTACATGTTAGCTAAGCATGTAAGTGAGAGAACAATATAAGCTAATGGCATATTAACTAATACTTGATGCAAGAGTAAAATCGAAGCATGAAGAGTATATGGCACATCAAGTTCACATAAGAAGAAGTGGGTCATGAAAGACAATATAAGGTCATATCAATGCACAAAGAACACAAGTGCAGAAAAGATTGAGCATTGATTTGAAGAGAAACATCACCCAATAATATGAAACAAGTCAAGAAGCACCAAAGTAATGCAATGAATCCTCAACAATTGAGTAGGAAGATGCAACACCATTATTAAAATGACTAAAAAAAACGAAAACATGCTACAAAAACTAAATGAAAATGGGAAGAGTAGAAGTATACGAATGTGATAAGCAAAAGAAAATGGAAGGGGAGAAAAAAAAACTCTTTTTTTTTACCGACGCGTGCGCGTCATGCGTGCTTACGCGTCGATGTGCATATTGGTTGAAGGACGCGTACGCGCCAAGTGCGCGCACGCGTGCATCGAGTTAGGCCGGAGGCATAATGTCAGCCCAAGTCTGGCACAACTCTCGGGTAAAAGTACCACGAGTGTGGATCATGCAATCGACGCGCACGCGCATAGTGTGCGTGCGCGTGCATTGCGATTTTAAGGTTATGTGCGCGTACGCGCCAAGTGCGCGCACGCGTGCATAGATTTAAGCCTTAGGCCCAATGTTCGCACAGTGCAGGCCTAACTTTCGGGTTTTTGGCTGGAGTCGAATTTTTTTGCATCCACGCGTACGCGTACAGTGCGCGTTCGCGTGGGTGGTCGAAAAATGCTCAGGTGCGCGTACGCGTTAGGTGCGCGCACGCGTGGATGGTATTCTGTTTTTTCAAAAAATATTTTTCTAAGTTCTTACACCAATCCAAGCCTTTCAATCCTCCAAACAGCTACCAAAACGCCCTAGAACCTTATTCAACATACTATACTGCTAACTAAACTTGATAAAACAATAAAAAAAAGAAATTAAACTAATTCTACCAATGTTTACAAAAGATAAAAATGAAAATGAGAATCTACCTATAATGGCAACTCAATTCACTTATTAACAAACTAAAAGAGTATGGAAAGAGTTTACCATGGTGGGGTGTCTCCCACCTAGCACTTTTATTTATTGTCCTTAAGTTGGACTTATGGGGAGCTTCTTATCAAGGTGGCTTGTGCTTGTATTCATCTTGGAACTCCCACCAATGCTTGGTTCTCCATTATGCCCCAAGATTTCTCATGGATTGAGCCAAGTGTTGATGGAGTTCTTCACAAGCTTGGGGCTCCCAAAGTTGATCCTCTTCTTGTGATCCGGGGTCCCACACTTTGTTTTCACACCCGTCTTAAGGTTGATCATCATTATTAGTCCAACCGGGTGGTGAGTAAGGTGAATTCTCTATGAAATGCCCAACAATCCTTCTAGACCCATCTATTTGAGCACTATTCCCACCTTTGTATTCAACTCTTGAAGTATCAACCAAAATGAGCCTTGATTTGCAACGCCAACCACGAAACATCTTTCGCTTACGCTTCATCCCACAAAGCATCCTAAGTTGACCATCCGTTTCAAGCAAGCCATACTCAAGTGGTACAATAAAGCTAATAGAAATGAATTTTACCCACTCAAGTGAAGGAGTAGATGACAACCTAGGCAAAGATGCTTCCAACGATCTTGACAAAGCGTATTCCACTCCCATCCTTCTATTTCTAAGGACTTCCACCTCTTCACAAGATTTCTCTAATTCAATCCTTTGTTCATTAATACTATCTAAGCCTTTTCCCTTAATCAAACTATAATTGGAAGGGTGAAAGAAGTTTACCTCCACAACATTTTCAAATGCACCGGGAGAAGGTTCTTCAAGTTCAAAGGATTCTCCACCACTAGGACTTGATGCTTGATCTTCATCACCAAGGGAACTCGATTCTTTCTCTATCCCATCCAAGTCTACATATGGAATACGCCTTGGAAGGTGTGCACTTTCCTCCCTAGCATCAATTTCAATCATCTTGGAGGGGTTTTCTTCAACTCTATGTTCCCATGGAGGCTCCGCATCTCCTAAGTCTTCTACCACTTCTTCCTTGTCTTCAACAATTAAAGCTTCCTCCAATTGTTCCAATACAAAGCAACTTCCTTCATTTCCCACCGGAATTTCCAATCTCTCCTTCATGCTATGTTCTTCATTTGATTCTCCACATGTAACCGTGGGAGTTCCTTGAGTGTTCAAGCATTGGGAGGCTAATTGATTTGTTACCGCATCCAAGGCGGCCATGAAATTTTGCACATCCCTTTGCATCTCTTCTTGCCCTTGAACAAGAACACCAAGGGTTTCATCCATTAGAGATTGGGGTGGGTGGAAGGATTCATCATTTTGGGGGAAGGGTTCATAATAGGAAGGTGGTTCTTCTTGGTAGAGTTGTGGTGGTTCAATGTTTTCCATTCTTTCCACTTGTTGCACAACACACTCCATGGTTGCTTGAAATTGATCCAATGCTTCCTTGAGATGATCCCTTGACTCTTGTTCCTCTTGGATAATATGATTAGGATCATGTGGCTCTTGGATCAATGGATATGAGTATTCTTCCATGGGAGGTTGTGGTGGAAAGTAGTATTCATCTTGTGGTCGAAAATTTTCATATGTTGGAGGTGGTTCATCTTGGTAATAATGTGGAGGAGGTGGCTCTTGAAAATATTGATGTTGGAATGGTGGTAGCTCTATGTGTGGTTCATATGGCTCATATAGTTGTTGGTAGGATGGATATGGATTAGGGTCATATGAAGGTGGTTGGTGAAAAGAGGCTTGTGAGTATGGTTGAGAGTTATGTTGAAGATATGGTTCATAGGCATATGGTGGTGGTTCTTGAAAGTCACAAGGTGATTCACCATAGCCATTGGATTGATATGCATCATAGAATGGCTCTTCTTCATAGTGCATTGGTGGAGGTTGTTGCCATGAGGATTGATCATAAGCATATGGCTCCTCCCACCTTTGGTTGTCCCATTCTTGATGCACATTTTCATTATAGTCCTCATTACCTACAACATAATTGTAATCACACTCATAGCCAAAATGAGAATTCATGATAGTAAGAGAAAATAAGAAACAAAAAAAAACTAATAAGAAATAATGAAACAAAATACTAAGACTAGCAAAAAAACTAACAAGCAATCTAAAAAGCAAGCTATTCACAATATTCACATATATACAATAACCAATAACATCACACCATTGTAATTCCCCGGCAACGGCGCCATTTTGATGAATGGATTTTTGACGGTTTAGAATTTCACAAATGAATTCTCGTTGCAAGTATAGTCTCTAAACCAATCGCTAATCCTTTCATACAAAAAGTTGTTTGTCACTAAAACAAACCCCTAAATTTATAAACCGAAGTATTCAAACCTCGGGTCGTTCTCCCTAGGAATTACAATAAAGTGTCTTGTTATTGGTTGTGAGTTATTTTGGGGTTTTGATATGAAGCATGAAAGATAAATGGCAAGAAAGTAAACTAATGGCTAAAAAAGGTCTTGGCAAGGGTTGGTGGTCAAGGATCTCTATCCTAATCACTAACCACAATATGAGAATTGGCAAGGATTAATCTCATTAAATCATCCTCTAACTAGTAGTAAAGGAAAGTCAAATGAGCTATATCAATCCTAGTCCATAAGTCCTAACTCTCCACTAATTCAATTAGTGAGAACTAGAGTCAATGGATCTCAATCATCAATTACTTGGACATTAGTAACTCAAGAGGTCCTAAGTTACCTTTCCAAGCCAAGAGTATAAAATTCTACTCTAAAATCCAACCAAGCATTTCATCAAACACTTGGAAGGCATAAAAGGAAAACATAGTAAAATTGCAAGAAAAGTAAATCTACACTACTCAATTGCAAGGAATTAAACAACAACAAATCAAATGAACACAACTATTATGAATTACCTTGATTGAATTGAAAGAGAGTAGAAGAAACAAAAGTAGATCTACAACAAAATGTAAGAACAACATAAAGGAAATTACAACAAAAGAGTAAAAGAAGAATGAATCTAACAACAAAGAATTGAAAGGTAGAAGTAGAAGAAAGCAAGGATTAAAACCTAGATCTAAGAACTAATCCTAATCCTAATCCTAATTCTAGAGAGAAGTGAGAGCTTCTCTCTCTAGAAACTACTTCTAAACTAATCCTAATGTGTGTAAAAATGAACTAATGAGTTGGAATCCCCTTTGCTCTTCAATCCTTGGCTTTAAATAGCATCTTTGGCGCCAAAGTTGGTTAGGATTGGGCCCCATAACCCTTCAGAATTCGTTGGCCACGTTTTCATTAAAAAATCATAAACCAACACCGACGCGTACGCGCACAGCACGCGTACGCGTCCATGGAGTGATTCGCAGGTGCGCGCAAGCGCCAGGTGCGCGCGCGCGTCCATGGGCGAGTTCAACTTCTTTGACTTTTCATGATTTCTCCACTTTGCATGCTTTCCCTCTTCACTCCTTTGATCCATTCCTAGCCATTTTCAATCTGAAATCACTAACAAACATATCAAGGCATCTAGTGGAATCAAAGGGAGATTAAAACCATCAAATTAAGGGTCTAAAAGCATGTTTTCACATCTAAGCACAAATAAGGAGACAATCACAAAACCATGCTATTTCAATGGATAAATGAGGGTAAAAGGTTATAAAATCCCCTAAAATCAATACAAGATAAACCGTCAAAATGGGGTTTGTCAGTGACTACATGGGTGTGTTGCATGTTCAAATGGCTGCATGAATCAAGTAATTATAATGTTGTAGTCTTTGCTTTTTTGAACTGTCTTCACATATACTTTTGTTACAGTGGTTGTTTATTAATTTTTAATATCAGGTAATAATAGTCTACAATGTTACGGATGCCAGATGAAAACATTTTGAAAACATTCAGGCAGAAATCCCAGGAAGCAAAACCCTGCCTATCAAAGTCACGCTGTAGTCAAATAGCTGAAAACAGAGAAAGATTCGCTAATGTTAAACTTAAAGGAAATGTCCGTAGGGTTTCAAACTTTTATTGTTCCTAATGTTAATTTCTGTCAGTATCAAGATTAACAACTTCAAAATGTTATTGTTCATAATAATCGAAACTATGATATGCTCAAATATAGATGTGTTTGTGTTTACACTTTTTTGCTTCATATATATATATATATATATATATATATATATATATAACAGATTCATGACACATAACGAATCTCCTAAAACGGTACAAGAAACACTCGTTATATTTGAAACTGTTTTCATATACAGGGCGTCGTTTCACCTAGAAACAATTTCCGATGAATATAGGAAATCCATAATAACAAAACAAATTCACAACCTGAAAGTAACAAAAGAGATTTACAACCATCGATGAACAATTCAACCATGGAAACCATGACTCATTCAATCTAATAATTTGGTTGGTAAATCAAATGCACTAAGTAGGGGAAAAAATCCTTTAACACAGCTCTAATTTATCAACTATATTGCATAATCACAATGGTAGGAAGTCCTTACCCCAAATGAAACCACAACTAACGGCAACTAAAATACAGCAATATAAGCAAAACACATACATATTATTGAACATGATTATCATCCTAATGCACTAAGTAGGGAAAAATCAATTAACACAACTCTAATTGATCAACTGTATTGCATAATCACAATGGTAGTAACTCCTTACCCAAAATTCAACCACAATTAACTGCAACTAGAATATAGCAATGTAAGCAAAACACATACATATTATTGAACATAATTATCATCCTAATGGACATATTCACAGTTAACGTAAATAACTACAAATTAAAACTACTCAATACCAAGAAATGGCAAAGACATTGCGGTCAGTAAATCAGGATCAATCATGCTTTATAAGCAAATATTTGCATTGCACTAAATTCAGAAGACTAATTCTTCCAATTGGTCAAAGTGTCCTATGCATCGACGCGAACAATGCCATGTACGATTCTTGTTTGTTGCCACAAGGCATTGACGATGGTAACGGATCTCAGACATTGTTCTGCACATCTGGTATGTCACATTTTTCATCCATGACATCATTTACGCATTCATAGTTTGTAAATGAATGCCCCTTGTCCTGCTGTGACTCCTTCACCTGGTTATGACATCATAATCCCCAATCAGAAACCATAATCATGCATAAAAGCATAATGGTCATTCATCGCAAAGTGGTTAAAAGGAATTTTACGCATTGCACCTATGTTAACGAGTAGAGATTTTTGTTGAAAAATCCATTCATGGACGCGATGTCAATGGATTCACTACTTTCATAGAGGCTCCGCTGTTTTATAAAAAAAATTTAAACAAGAAGAACGAGATCTTCATTAATTTACCCAGTTCATGTCACAGAAATTAGAGGTTTACATTCAAAAAATTACCTCATCAAAAGTGTTGTCTTTACCCTTCCGGTTCCTCATACCCGTCGCCGTAAACTTCCTTGTTCCACCCTTTTTGAAAGACTGCGCAAACAGAGGAACATTCACATAGTTTAATGATTTTTAAAGGGACACACACTGAAGAAGATTTTCACAGCAGGAGCGTAGTTAGAATAAACAAATCATACCTTGGTCTTAGGTCCTGAGTGGTGTTCGGACTTAACTGAGAACGACCTCCAAGAATTAGCAAATTTTTCTGGACTAAAACCTGAGTCCTTGGCTGATGCATTGCCGTCTGATCGATCGCGAGGGTTACCTTCCACACTATGCTGCATCATATTTGGACAGCGCTTGTAGTAATGACCGTACTTGTGGCAATTAAAGCATGCTCTCTTCTTCCTCCAAGAAGACCTCTTGGAAGGGGCTCCTTTGCTTTTGACAACAAAGGGATCGTTGATGCCTTCCACGTTAACATTAGGAGTTGACTTGCCTTGTTTGCGTGACTGCAGGCGGATAACTAAATTGACAAGTTCAAACCGGACTTCATCAAAGTCTGCAAGATCCTTGCAAGCAATATCACACAGCTTGTTACAATTCGATGCCAATGCACCAACTCGAAACTTTAAGACCCTTTCGATGTCATCATTCACAGGCATTTCTCTGCTAATAAATTCGTTCTTCGCATTCTTTGTCCACCTTTTGTAGATCAATGAATCTGGAAACTCAAGTATGTTTTGGAACTTCATGGCACAGAAGACATGACTGCAGGGAATACCACGTGATTCAAACAACTTACACGAGCACGAGAACAGATTCTTACCTTTATCGACTTCCACCCGTCGATCTTTGGCCGGGTCTCCGAGAGCAGTCACATTGAACTCAACCTTGTCCAAGGTTGTGCTTAGTATCTTGATATTCAAAGCCCCTGCCCTGTAAATCTCATTACGAATTTCTTTGAAAATGTTTCGCGTGAAATAACATGATGCAGATCTTTCATATACCTCCAACGAGGTAATCATCACTGGCTCTGAGCACTGAGACTTAAATTTCAGCTATTAATTCGTTGTTTCTATACTCCTTTAAGGCCCTATCCAGGTTATGCATGAAGTCAATGAGGGTGTTCTTGCGATTAACATAAAATCTGATGAGAGAATTTATACCTTCGCACTGTGATGCCGTCCTTTTGTAACCGAAAAACTTATCCTGGAGGAAACAATGGGACCACATCGCACGAGTTTCGTACGTCTTTTCCATCCAAGTACTCCCAACAAGGTTGTGCTTATCCAAAATGGCTGCCCATCTCTGATCAAAGTTTCTGTGGTCGTTGTTGTCGTATATAAGACCCTCAAAATCGCGCAGGAAATTAGGATTCTTTATATTTTCACATGCATTTCTCTACAGATGCCATCCGCATAACCGATGGGTCGCATCAGGAAGAACATTCTTGATTGCATCTCGCATGGCAAGGTCTCCGTCAGTTATTACTGCTTTAGGATTTTCCCACCCATCGCTTCAACAAAGGTTTCCAACAACCACTTATACGTCTCTGTGGTTTCGTTGGATAGTAGGGCGGAGCCGAAGATAACAGTCTGCCCGTGATGATTGCATCCGGAGAAAATGACCAAAGGCTTGTTGTATTTATTCTTCTTGTAGGTTGAATCAAAGGCAACAATATCTCCAAAACAGTGATAGTCGATAATTGACTACTCATCTGCCCAAAAAATATGCTCGAGCCTTTCGTCACTAATGAACATATACTTTCCAAAGAACAGCGGATCGTTGTTTGACTTGCCAATCAAATAGTTTATTGCCGCATTGGCATCCCCGTTTTTAACTTTTGACTGACGATAACGATCAATGTGGTTGTATAAATCTTTGCGTGTGAAGCTAGCATGACAATATCCACCCTTCTGGAACGCAATATACCCCATAATATGGCAGGTCTTGATACCAAAATTATGAAGATTTTTCACTTGGACTTTATCAGTGATAGTGAGATGACGATTGGCTGGAACCATATGCGCAAATTGGGGTGGCATCAGATCGTGGTTGTGAGATTCCACAAAACATGATACCTTCCATCTACCGCAGCCGTAGTCAAGCTTTACCCTAAGCTGAGCTGGACACTTGGTTCGCGTTAGTGACCTTGCCTCCTTTGATCTATCATCCAGATCAAAATACCTCATATTCCTCCAGCCCTCTTTGTTGCAAACAAATTGCCTGCTAATGATTCTACCTTGATTATCCCTAACCACGTCGTCCTTCCTCATTACAAATTCATGCCAACAAGAATAAGCGTTATAAAATTGGCAAGCCTCATTCTCTGTCCTAAACTCCAGGTTCCAAATATCCTCCACCATTAAATTCTCTATTCTTTTTACACCACAAACTTCTTCACTCTTGCTAGTAGAATCCAGCGAATCCACATCATCGTCTTCAGCATCATCTTCTGCATTCGGTTGATAATCGAAATCATCACCCAAATCATTATCAGAATCATTCTTCACATCATCCTCGTTTCTTGACATAATTTTACCCCTGCCAAAATCCAGGTTGGTGAACCAAAATGTGAATAAACAGAACCAATGGCAGCAACTACATAAAGCTAACTTAAACTCCTTAAAAAAAAAACTACAGTCACCAGATCCAAGGCTACTTAACCTAAGCCAACTGTTTAAGAGTACAGTATAACATTTTAATTTCAATGCCCCAAACCTAGCCACAGCATACAACTGGCAAATGTGAATTAAAATCCTGATTCCAGAACCTAAACCCAACACCATAAACAGAGCAATGTTTAAAAGACAGATACTTCCATTAAAATTAAAATTAAACTAACCTCCATTATTAAAAAAAATTGAAACGGAGATACCTTGATGACAACCAAAGCTTGAAATCCAATGAGTAAAGAATTGAACTTCTGGAGGGAGACAATCTTAATTAAACACCCGCACGTGATTCGTAGCCGGTTGAGAAATGGGGATGGTAAACCCCTTCCACCTGCAACAGCTTGTTCGCGATTAGATGTAAACCTACTAGGTTCACAAAATTCACAACATGCAAGCACACAGAGGTCATCCTTCGGCGTCACCTAAGTCGATGCCGGAGCCCAGCCGATGGAAACAGAGTTCCAGTGATGGCTCCCGCAACCACAGAGTTCCAGTGATGGCTCCATGAACCGGTGGTTGAAGTTAAGAATAGAAAACAAAGAGAGTTGAGTCAGTGGTTGTGTGCCTAGGTCCTGGGGTTGAATAACATGTTGAAGAGTATAAAACGAAGGCCAAAAAATGAGGGTTGGGTCACTAATGGCTATGTGTCTTCTTTTTCTCAGAAATGCATGTTGAATTTGAGGAACAAAAGGAGGATTTTTTGTGTTAAGAAGTCAATTTAGAGTGTAGAAATTTTAATTGTAAATTTTACCCAATACATTATACAGTATCAATATATAACAACTACTCATATGCTACAATGTAGTATATTCATACTATACATTCATTATGAGCTTTGACTTTTACAGTACATCAATTAATGAACCTTTTAAAATTTTTTTTGATCAATGGTTGTGACGATAATACATAAACAAGGATAACTTACCCACAAAATTAGCATAGGTTTGAAAGAAATCACCTAAATATTCTTTTAAAAGCAAAAGAAGCAAAAAAGAAATTTATTTAGCATATATATATATATATATATATATATATATATATATATATATATATATATATATATATTAGTTTAGTTTATTTAATAATAAAAGGTTAAATTTTCTTTTTCAAAAAGTGTAAGAATAGGTTTAAAAAATATTGATTATAAATATTAATGCTAAAAAATGTTAATATTCTCCTTCTTCAATTACTTCTGCTTCTCGTAGAAGTTACTACATGTTTCTTTTATAAAAAAAAAAAAAAAAACTATTTTCCTTCTTAGAAGCACAAAAAGATTACTAAAAAAAATAAAATAATTCTTTTAAAAAATAATTTCCCAAAAAGTTAAATAAACGACCCCATTATCTCAATTTGTAAAGAAGAAGCCTATGGTACTTTTGAGTAGATAAATTGTACTGGAATGATTTTGTTTAACAGTTTTAATCTTTTTAAAAAGTTTTTATTCATGCTTTTTTATATTGTATTTTTTAACTTAATAAATTAAGAATTAAGTTGTCCTAAACCTAATTTTTATTTAAAAGTCTATAAATAAGTAATAAATTGTTACATGTATAAGACAAAATTAAAACCCTTTAAATTAACATTCGACCACAACAAATTAATTTTCTTGTGCACAATAAAAGAAAAAAAGACATAATTACACTTGATATATATAAATATAATTCCAGAGATGGAAAGCATGCCTAATAATAATGACGTAAAACATGCTATCTTCGATTTGAATTTTGATTCCGTATAGCTTCTTTCGGTGGAATATGTGGTCCAAAATTCTGGTGTGATAGGTGAAATGAACCCATTGCATAAGGAAATATATGTATATGTCATGTCACGCATAATAATGATTTGCTCAAAGATATGAATGCCTAAGATTCCATCTAATTTAGCCCACACACGAAAATTGTTACAAACTACCCAGTTGATGATAGAACTTGTTTTTCTTTCCAATTCAATGTTACTTGCAGCAGCAGTAATGACATTTGGATTACTGATGATGCAAAATTTTAAATCCAAGGGGGAGATATTAAAATATGATTAATGAATTAGGTTTAGGTTAGTAGAGTTGTTAATATTAGTTAATAAGTAGTGGAGTAGTTAATAGAGTTGTTAAGATTATTGTTGAAAATTTTTATATAACTAATCTCCTTGTGTCAATGAATTATACAAGATACAATAACACATTTATGATTCGTTTCTTGTATTTCTATCAACACTAATAATATTTATCTTTGATGCAAACGTTTGAGACGTCAAAGCTTGTGATGATAGCCTTGAAATGAAAATTTGGAACTGAAAACAACAATAAACTTAAGCTTGCAAGGAGTTTGGATAACCGCTGCTGCTCTTCTACTCTAGTGACAAATTATCATATACTAAAATTAGATAGCTTTTTGAGCAATTCTGAATATGTGAGATTGGAGAACATAAAGTTTATTGGAGTAAATTGAAAGTACGATTTGGATTTGGTAGCCCTCTCCAAGGGAAAACTGCCAGTAAGATCGAAAAAGAGAAGACAATAATTTGGAGATTAGAGTTTTATAATTGAAAATGGACTAATTTGGATATTATTAAGCAATTTCAGGTACCAATTTGAATCAAATTCAACTTTGGTACACATCAGCATACAGCTGGAATGCCACATCAACAACGTTTAGATGACACTTTTGCAAGGGACTAACGGAGATGCACTTTTTCGAATTTTAAGGATTTAATTGGTCATTTTAAAAAGTCGAGGACTAAATTGAATAACAATTTGAAATTCAAGGACCATTTTGAGCATTTACTCTAATAATATTTACCCATAACACAATACTCTAGCCTCGAGTATTTTGTTGCATTGCACAGATCTATAGGATGATAAAGGAATTATGAGGCTTAAAAAGAGTCTCCATAAACAAAAAAATGAAAGAAAATTCATGCACAAAACCTTCCCAATTGCACAATGCTTCTATAAAGCACATTCACAAATGACCATGGCATTTGTGCTTTTATAGTTCTTTCAAAGTATATCTACTTATCGAGCGAGACACAAATAGCAATATAAATGCTATCTATTTCCACAATGTAGCTTTTAGAAATATCTTAAGCGCTCCAAAATAAATTGAATCAATATGCTTAATTATGTAGTTTCCTAATTTGTGTATATATAATTGTTAAAACTCGATGGAATTACCTATGAATGGTATCATCAAAATGTTGAAACCATTAGTCATCATCTTTATATGTTGAACTATGACCCATTAAAAACTACAAAGCTTTATTCCCAGTAGGTGAGGTCAGCTACATGAATCAAACGACTCCATTGTCCCTTGACATGTATCATGTTTGTACCGAGTCTATGACCTATCATGTTTCAAGTTTGAACTATGACCTATCATATCAAACCAATTGTTGAAAAACATGTATTGTATATTGTAATTGCTTAAAACCTATTCCTATTTCCCTCGCTCAACTCGTAACATAATACCACTACTTCAGCCAAACAACTTGATAACTAGCCACTAATGCAGCAACAAAAGTCCATGTAAGATCAAGTTTATTATTACCTTCAAGCATTGCAGAGCTATCATCATTATCACTTGAGGTAGTAATCATCCTGTCTTAAAAAAAAGTGTTACTAAAAAGACAAGAAAGAATATGTTACAATATAATGTGAGACCTTTATGTTTAAGACAAGATAAATAACTCTAAAATATAACAATATTACATGACAGATACTACATTTTATATGTCTGGTATAAATTAAAACAAACTCAAAAGTATAAGTCAGCCACACCATTGATATATGTCTTACATAATTTAAATTAAAACCTCACTATTAATTAGATCAATCAGGGCATTGAATGTAAATTTTAGCAAATGTATTCAACCAAACATGAAGATCAATTACCCCTCGTATTGCATATAGTGACAAAATACTATACCATTTTCTCAAAGCCAACAAATAAATAGAACTCCATCTACTAAGCAAGACATCTCATCTATAAGGAATGTATATGCTATTTCAGTTATCACATCCAAACAACTAAATTCTAATTTTGATTTTAAATGAAAAAAGGAAAAAAGGTATTTTAAGAATTACATCTAAACATAGATAAGTTTCTCACCTTTGCTTCTGAAGTAATCCTTTAAAAGATTGTTCAGATGAAAGATTGCACTAATAATTTGTTAACACTGATATAAATCAAGGTTTTACACTGCATCATTGCTTTGATCATAAACTATTACAAAAGCACTGCAACCTAAATTCCGAATTAGGTACAATTGACATCACTCATTCTCGACTATACCTACGTATTCACAGATGAATATGATTCCATGGCAAAGCCAACAAAACTCACCATGACAAAATTTCCTAAAAGGATTAAATGGAGGTGGTCAGCATATGATGGAAAATAGTTTAATAACTCTGAATGCTTGATATAAGGATCTTTAATGTCTCATAAGTCATAAAGACAATGCCCACGCCAGGAACAACCTTGTAGTACTCAGGCAAAATGCCTCTATACAAACCTCGTACCCCTTCATTCTGAATTATGTGTCCTAATGTTCCCAACAGACTGGTATTATAGATGCGAGCTCGACCCCCAAGCCCCTCTAACTGCATCCGGCGCCTTACTAGATCCAAAGGAAATGTTGCTGCACGTTATAAGAGCCAATCAAACTCACAAGGTTACGTCAGATGTGAACATTACTATCTAACCAAAATTTCTCCCTCGGGAAAATAATATTCAGAAAAACTGACAAATAAACTGACAAATATATACATGTTATGAATGAAAATTAGTTATTAGAGCATTTAAATAAATAAGTCATTTTATAGTCATCAATGCATAATGCGCTTCCCATTAGATGTTTTCCCCTTAGGTAGTAGGCACTAGATTTTTGCACCAATCACAAGCATTAGTGGTATAGAGCAAAACATCTAATGAAGCACATTATTAATTACAAAAGTTGTTCGACATACAGTGCAGGCCTTTAGCAGAAGAGGATACAAAATCTTTTATCTAAACAAACTTGAGAAATTAGATGAACCAATTAAAGATAGCATTATCATCAAGAACCCACCTGTTGATGATGCAATGCCTGAAAGACTGCCACAAGCAAGACTGATCATGATTGTTGAATCATCAGGCCTAATTCATAAGGAAATGAGAAAATAATATTCATAAAAGTATATCCTACAAGCATGACAATATAAGCTTCAACACAAGGCTATTCACCTTTGCAACTTCCAAAATGAACGTAAGCCTTCATAAACAGAAAAACTTATCGCTATACTCGGCCCAACACCCTGTATCAAACAAAATAATTAGTTATGTCAGCTGTAAAATTAAAATATAATAACAGAATCAACACAAAATGCAAAATAACTCATTAAGAATTAAAGATGCATCATAGGCCTACCAATAATGTTGCTCCAAGTCCCTTGTAAAGACCCAGGAAGCCTTCTTCCCTGCATATTGTATTAAAGGCATGGGAGATGCCATTGTAGTAAATGGCACTTCTCTGCAAAGAAACATAATAAAATATTCTCAACTCTTGGCCACAAATAGAAAGTAATGATAAATCAGACCAAATTCAATCAAACAATAAATAGCTATTAAATTATACAATTCATTAATGCAAATAACCAAGGGCTTGAAAATAATCTCCAAGAATTTTCAATTCACTGAAGTCCATTACCTGTGCGGCAAGTCGGGTTCTCACTAGATCCAACGGATATGTGGCAGTAGCAGCTGTTATGCTAGACAAACCACCACCTATGAAGTGCACAAAGGGGTTTGTACTTGTATTTCCTCCGAGTTTCTCCCCCAAAATTGAATGTATTATCCGCAATATATGAAATTGATCAGATTTAAGGAATATATATATGCGGCAGCTTCTACATAACATACACATTTTGTAAAGAGCATCAGATGAGACGTTACGCTCTTGTAGCGTTCATAGGCATAGAAGTTGACTGCGGTATAAGGAAGTCGATGGGCTACTGTCACCAAATTGCCTTTCCAAAATGCTCTAAATCCTTCTTCATTGACAATGCGTGAGGCCTCACACCATATGCTAGGCTTGCTCAACGCTGCTGCTGCCACATCAAATTGCATACCTTGCACCTGATAAATTTATGGCATATTGACATAATTAGTTAAACACTAGTTGATAGCAGAGCAATTTAAGTAGCATGACGAGAGATGGGCAAAGAAAATAAATTTATTGGCTATCATGGCTATCATGATTCGTTTCATTATTTAAAAAAATGATATTACAGTGAAAAAATTATTAGTTACAAACTTACAATTTTTTAGTAGAATTTGAATATGATAATTACCAACAAATAATTACAGCCAGCTCCTTTCCCACTAGATAGAACAATAAGATTCAATTGTTATTATGTGGATAACCATATAATTTTATAATAGTTTCAGCTATAATTTTCCTTGGCCATCTTCTACCTCTTGTGCCTGCTAAACTACCCTTCATATGACTATCGGACTAACACTAATTCAAATTATTATTAGTTTTTTATTATCAGTGTAAAAATCATGATTAAATATTTAAATATCTGTAGTTGAGGATCTGTTCTATGGAAATCCCAAGAGAAAACGACCAAAAAAAATTATAAATAAAAAAAAAAACCTGAAAAAGAATAGTGAGGCGTGAAAGTGGAGCAGTGCAGGTCTTTCCAAAGGCGCCTGCTATGCCACCGGCAAGAAGCTGAGACACAGTTCCCATCTGCGGCGGTTGCTGACTTTGCTGCTGATGCTGCAACACCTTCCTCCCGCCATGACCACCATCGTTCACCACCCTCTGCGCACCTTCAACCGTCATTCGCGCCTGCGCTTGCATTCCCCAAACAACCCCCCAAAATAAAAGAGGGGGGAATAACAAAAGAGAAAAAAACCTCGACGGGAGATGATGAGGTTAGTGATACTCGTTACATTCTGTTTAATAGTTTTACAAGTAGAGTGAGTGAAGAACGAGGGTTTTAGGAAAAGGGGAACAGGGCTTAAGAGTTAAGATTTAACTTTTAAGAGTGAACAACGGACAAGCTGAGTAGCTGTACCACAATTGTTGAACTTGAAAGCAGAAAGAAACAACTGGAGATTAGGGTTTTAGAAGAGGTTTTGTAGTATACAGCTGCAATTAGCGCCGAAGACCGAAGTCAGCATAAATATCTCAATTCGGAATAAATCTACTACTAAGTTAAATTAAACAAAAAGGAGTTAAAAATTCAGAAAAAAAATTATGAAATTCTTCTTGTCATTACCCATCAGAAAATTTTTAAAAAATATAAAAAATTCTGAAAATAAATTTATACTAGTACACTATACGGGATAATTAATAAAAATATATATTTTTTTATTAAAAGACACTAAATAAAAAATATATATAATAATTATTACTATAAATATTTTACAAAGTTATAATTAAAATTAAAGTTTAATTATTTTAATATTAAAAATATTAAACATAATTAATATTTGTCTTAACTGATTTAGATTGATTGAGTGGTTATTTCACTCATCTACCTAACTTAGTATTAGAGTTTTGAATCCTACTTTAATAAATGGAGTTTCAATCCATGGAGGATTAGTTCTCGACTTATCGAGTTGAAAAATACAGTGAAAGAAAATAGTATTTGTCTTGAAAGTAGAACAATGCTCATTGATGATAGCAATACTTATGAAGATTTGACTTTGTTGAAATTTAACTGTAACAGTTTTATTTATTGGTATCATATTCATTCAAAAAGTCAAACAATATGATCAACATTATTACTAGTTAAAATTTTATATTTTATGACATGATTTTCAAGTTTCTAAATTTATAAACTTATGTCATTACAAAAGCTATTAGATTGATTAATATTTTTTGGTAATATTACCAAAACACCGTAGTTGAGTATATTAATTTGTGTAAAAAGAAACTATAATAACTTTTATTATTCAATATATAATTTATTCTATTAAAAAATAAATTATTATTCCTTGATTGGAATATATTTTTTTCTATTTTTATATCATTTTATTTAACAATAATTGCCATTAAAAATAATATGAATGACTACACTATTTTATAATATGATGTACAAAATAATTTTTTATTTCAAAATTAATTTTGATTAGTGAAAAAAAATTCAAAATATTTTCTTACACAGATTTAAATTTAAATTTAAATTTAGAATTGATTAACAACTCACCTTTTTTAAAATTTTAATAACAAAAACAAAATTAGTTAACTGCAAAATATTCGACATTTAATAATTTCAATCATTTAAATTTTAATTACCAAAAATTGAGTTAAAAATTAATTATACCTTAATAATCGATAATACACACACACACAATATATATATATATACTATAATATATATATATATATATATTATATATATATATATATATATATATATATTAGTACACAAATAATAATATTTAATATATCATTTAATTTTTTTAACAGAGCTAATTATAATTTATTGAGGATTGATTTATTGTCTAAATTTTTTATAAACTTTGTAATATATAAAAATAGTGATCTTATCTTTTATTATTATTTAAAAAATTATTCATAATTTTTTATTATATAATTAACTTAATTAATAACTTTTATTATTGTTTTTCCACCAAAAAAATCATGCTTATATTATTTATATATTTTTTTAATATTAATAAATATGTAGGTATTTGTACTATTATATTTATTGTCTTAGATAATGGCTTAAGTTACTTATTTCGTATGTTAAATAATATAAATTATATTTTATATATTAAATTCATCAATTTATCCATATTAAGAGGAGAAAAATTATGCAATAGATCGTATGATATAAAGATTAGTTAATTTACATATAAATTATCTTTAGAAAAATAAAAAAATAATTTATCACATATAATAATCCTTAATATATGTAGTGTCATGTATATATTGGATGATCTATTTTAATTATGTGAGTGATTATTATTATTCACTTTTTCAATAAGATAGTAAATAATATTTAAAATTAAAAAAAATAATTAGAATTTTTTTAGTTTGATTATAAAATCTATTATAAGTATACATAATTTTTATATATACTAAATATAATTATATTTAATATTATAGTATTTATTACAGTAATGACTCAAAATATTAAGTCAAGTGAATAAGATCAACCTAGATCTATTGTTAGGATCCTAAATCTGAATTAGGTTCATTGTCTTAAAACCCGATGCAGATAAAGTTTACGTGTCCTATCTCAAACCGGCTCAAATTGAATTTTCGTTGTTAGTTAGATATAGTAATAGATACTCGTGTGGGCATGGCAGCGGACCCCTTTTCCCGTCCTTCGCTCCCGTTTAAAAAAAAATTCCATGCTCGCTCTCCATCTTCGTCGCAAATTCCCTTATTTAATTATCCCCTTAGTGAATGCAGATACCCACGATTATTTATGGATATTCTTTGAAAATTTTTAAAAAAATAACAAAAAAACTATAATATAATAATAATAAATAATCAATTCAATATAATTCAATACAACTCATAATATATTTATTATAAAAAATAACATTTAAAAAAATATAAAAACATCTTCCAACATAATAACATAATATAATATTTTAAAACGAGACTGAGCGACATAATGACGAACTTAAGAGGTAGAGAAAGTGAGTTAGAGGAAGAGTAGATTCAAAATCAAGGTTAAGGATGAGTTTAGAAAAAAAAAGTTTAAATTGGAGACATAAATTAAGATTATATATATATATATATATATATATATGTCATTTATATTCACGTGGATTTAACGGGTCCTTTGAAGAGGATACCTGTGTCCCCATCCCAGCCTATTTCATGTGGACAGGTCTTCACCTATAAAAATTTTATTGATCCCCATTTAATTTCAGATTGGCTAGTCTTTTTTACCATTCCAATTGCTAGCATTTATTGGTTCGTGACGTGAAACTACTCTACCTGTAACACCTCAACTACAAAAGCTCACGCTTTCGACTGCGTGACTCTAATAGCTCAGACATTACGACGACACTTATACTATTTAATACTAAAATATGAGCCTGTTTAAAACTTTAAACCGCAATACCGCTCCAAGAATACTTTCATTTGATAACGTAAATACATAGACACCATACAACTTACAAAAACTCTCATAAAGAGTACATCCATATATATATTCATACATATATATATAAGCAATATTACAAATATTGCCCAATACAATTCCTATCCCTCTTACAGAATATATCAAGATAAAGGTGAGGGTACATTAAAGTATAATCTAAGCAATACAGAACATCTCAACAACAATTAAATAAACTTTGCGTGACTTCTGCGCCCATATCCTGAAAGGGAAAAAATGGAGGGGGAGTGAGAACATCATCCTCGAAAGGGTTCTCAGTAGAGGGTTTTTGGGAATTACTGTAATAGGATACGTGAAGATAAACCGTACCAGTGATCAATAACTGTCTTATGCCTATTTTCAAAAAGTTCGGTTTACAATAAAAGAGAAATATAAAATCTTTTTTCTAAAAGAGAAAACTGTTCATTTAAAAAAATATTCAAAAGTCTTTCAAAAGGTTTATATATGCTGAACCAAATTAGCCTTTCCTACTTTTCCAAATCAGAAACACAAAACCGAAACCAACCATTGGTCCATATCATTTCAACCACGACCCTAGGCCCAAACAATCCGACCATCAACCAAATCACCACAATCCAACAGAGTCCCAGTTACAAACACAGATAGGAAGTTTAAGCACAAACAAACAGTTACCGCAAGTAGAACAATTAGCAGTTAATCACAAAGGCAAACCAAGTACAATATGCACACCTAAACAATGTCACATAGATGCACATGATGCATGCCTGTTCCTAGTGGCTGATGATATCATATGTCGGTTATAGAGCCAACCCGACAAGTCCTGGTAACTAACCATTGGACTGTCCCTCTGTCGCGCATCCCCAACTCGAGTTATACTCAACATAAACTTGATCATAATCATGATCCATATCCAACACCCTCACTGGTGTATATTCACGGGGGCGAACTCATCCGGGACTTTCACAGTGCCCGGCCACACTTACGACATAGGGTCAGCAGAGTCTCGAGTCTCCACCTGGAGCACGTGGTGGCTAGCCACTACTTTCTCCCAGGGAACTCGTGCCTCTGATAGTGGAAGTGCAAATCACAATTATCAATAATTTAGCATATACATGCATTCATTCTCATCCATGGTTCAACATCCATCTCAACCATCCGGCTCACGGTTCAGTCCAGAACCAGCCAATATTCATATCATATGCAGCCATTTCGGCTCACGGTTCAATCCAGAACCAGCCAATATTCATATCATACACAGCCATTCCGGCTCACAGTTCAATCCAGAACCAGCCAATATTCATAATCATACACTGCCATTCCGGCCCATAACAAAACAGCACTTCCACCATTCAACATCATCAAATTCATAAACTTGGCATTTAAGCCATAAATCACTTTTTCTCAATTCATTTCACTTTGAAATCAAATTTTAACTCTTTTCAGCCTTGGCTTTAAAGATCTCATTTCTCAAATCATCTCAGGCTCATAAGCAACTTTTACTCAAGGTAAATTCCCCATTTAAACAATGCCACTCTCGGCATCCTCTTTCCAAAACTTCCATAACCATGGAATGTTAAAGATTCATTTTGAAACATTCAAAATCATCCATCCAACAATGGGATTCTATAACAAAGTTCCTCGGCAGAGTCCCAAGTCTTTAGGGGAGACTAACATAACTCATTTCGCCAAATTCATTTAAAATCATTAAAACATTAGCTTTCCGATTTGAGTAATAAAATAGGATCTAAGCCAAATCGAGTCACGTAATCATTTACTTCTTTCAAAGCCGTTTCCTTTACTTAGGCAAAAACCAACATCAACCTCCATGATAATTTCTAGAACGTTTCAACTGTTCAAAAATTGTTTTAGTCTTGCAAGAATTCAAAATTCAAAGAGTACTTAAAACCTTTCTCAAAATATTTCAAAATGAAACTTGTCAATACACATTCAGGTTCTTTCAAAGTCATTGAAACCCCTCTAATTGAAACCCTCAAGTAAAATTCAAAGACGTTGCCCTTGTCACATTTAAAACAGCTTTAAAACATAAGTTTCATCTAAATAACTTTCTCCTGAAAGAGATACAATGCCTTTCTTAAGATGCAAGACTAAATCACAATTTCCTCTTTAGTAATTCATTTCAAAAGCACGAATCATCCTTTTCTTGATAATTTAAATAAAATAGTAGAAGTCTTTAACTCATCATTTTTTTCCAGACAACACTCAATAAAGACTCGGATTTTATAGAAATTTTGGCAACATCTCCCCTAAAACTTGGACTTTGCCACCCGGTTCGGGTCCCAACTAAACTGTTCCACAATCCTTTTCAACAGCTCAAAACCAGAAATCAATTCAAAAGTAAGCTAAATCCAACAATCATCTCATTTTCACATCTCAAGGAAACCGTTTCAAAATTGAATCAATATCAACCGATTTAACTCATTTCTAAAGCTTTAAAGAAACGGTTCAGCAACAAATCATTCATCAAAACCAAATCAATTAAAATAAACCAGGCTGAATTCAAGAGTATATTCTAGTTTCCACATTTTTTATGATTGGATTTTTGATGGTATAGAATTTCACAAATGAATTCTCGTTGCAAGTATAGTTTCTAAACCAATCAATAATCCTTTCATACAAAAAGTTGTTTGTCACTAGTACAAACCCCTAAAATTTATAAACCGAAGTATTGAACCTCGGGTCGTTCTCCCTAGGAATTATAATAAAGTGTCTTGTTATTGGTTATGAGTTATTTTGGGGTTTTTTGAGATTTTAGACAAGAAATAGAAATGGCAAAGAAAATAAATTAACAACTAACAAAGCTCTTGGCAAGATATGAGAACTAGAAGTCCTATCCTAGTTATCCTCCTCAATTGTGATAACAAATTATCCATTACTCCCACTTAGTTAACCTCTAACCATGGAGGAAAGTCAAGTGGATGAATCAATTTGATTCCTCAAGTCCTAATCAACTCCTAAAGGAAAGACTAGATTTAGAGGCATTCAAATCAATTAGCAACTTCTAATTATCAATCAACAAAGGAATTAGATAACTCAAGAGTCACTAATTACTCTACCTAGGCCAAGAGGAACAAAACCTACACTAAAATCCAACCAAGCATTTCATCAAACACTTGGAAGGCACAAAAGAAAAGCATAGTAAATTGACAACAAGAATGAAATCTAACAACAATTATTGAAAGGAATTAACAACAACAATTAAAAGAAACACACAATTATTATGAATTACCTCTTATTGAATGGAAAGAAAATGGAAGGAACAATAGTAGATCTACAACAAAACAATAGAACAACATAAAGGAAATTACAACAAAAGAATAGAGGAAGATGAATGTAACAACAAGGAATTAAGAGGATAGAAGTAGAAGAAGATGAATTAAAATCTAGATCTAAGAACTAAACCTAATCTTAATCCTAATCCTAGAGAGAAATGAGAGCTTTTCTCTCTAGAAACTAACTCTAACTACTAAACTAAGCTAAACTAAACTAATGGTAACTAACATGTTCATCCCTTTTCAATCCTTAGCTTAAATAGCATCAGAAATGAGTTGGATTGGGCCCACAAGGCTTCTAAAATCGCTGGCCACGTATTGCTTTAAGTGGATCATATGGCAGCAACGACAGGTGCGCGTACAGTGCGCGTGCGCATCACCATACGTGTAGCAACTATAACAAATCTCATATCGTTTCGAAGCCCCGGATGTTAGCTTTCCAACCCAACTGAAACCGCATCATTTGGACTTCTGTAGCTCAAGTTATGGTCGATTAAGTGCAAAGAGGTCGGCTTGACAGCTTTTGCGATTCCTACATTTCTTCATGAGTTCTCCATTTTTACATGCTTTTCCTTCATTTCCTTGATCCAATCTTTGCCTCTAAATCTGAAATCACTTAGCAAACATATCAAGGCATCTAATGGAATCAAGGAGAATTAGATTTAGCTATTTTAAGTCCTAAAAAGCATGTTTTCACTCTTAAGCACAATTAAAGGAGAAGTTATAAAACCATGCTATTTCAATGGATAAATGTGGGTAAAAGGTCATAAAATCCCTTAAATCAAGCACAAGATAAACCCTACAAATGGGGTTTATCAATTATCAAGAAATTCAACTCAACTTAAATCAATTCCCAACGAATTAAATTCGATTTCAAAGCTTTAAAAGAATCAACTTCAAAAGCATTTCATTTCATAAAGCCACCCAACAATCCACTCAAACAAATATTCATAATCATTCAAGGCAATCGAACAATACATAAGGCTGATACAATCACCAAATACACATTACCTCACATCAGTATCCATATATAATAATTCCAATAATAAACAATAGTTTTCGGAAAGCGCCCCTACCTCAAAACGCAAAGTCCATACCCAAACGTCTCACAGAGTCCTTTCCGCCTCAACCCGAAATCAAAGGCAGCTTCAAAGCACAGCCCCACACATTTTTGTAGCAGCATAAACAGCTCTAAATTACAACAAGCAACCTCAGTTACTAAACTCTAGGAACATTAATACCGTAAAGGCTTTAATACAACACGGGACACTAACGTAGGGCTTTTGAAACATAATTTCTTACCGGAATAACAACACGAAGCAGCTGCGATTTCGAACCGGCCCTGGCAATAGCTCCGGCGGCAGCCAGAAGCTCTAGTGGATCAACTATAAAAACCGCGCAACATTAAAACCTTCTCGAAATCCAAAAAGGCAGAAAACTCAAATAAAACCCTTACCGGTAACTTTTTCGGTGACGGCAGAAATAGCCAGAAGCTCCGGCGGTGATCCCGAAAATCCCAGAACCACTCTCGGTGGCCGAAATTACAGAGATGCAGCTCCCTTCTCCGGCAACGACACTTGCGGCGGCGGCTGGTGCAGCAGCTCGACGGCAGACCCCCAATGGCTCCTCTACCTTGCGGTTCTGCCTCCCTTCTCCAAACCTCCAAGAGAAGCACCAGCCCCAAACAAAGCTTGACGATGGTAGTGGAGTGGCTGACCTCAATACCAGCGATGGTAGCGGCGAGCAGACTGACGACTGGACAAGCAGGACTTGTGACGGCGCGGCTGAAGGTCACGACGACGCTGGCGACACGGAAGGGTTCCAACGCGGTGGTTGGACCTCCGCTCGGCCTTGGATTCTGCTCCCCCTCCTCCGCGCGTCCGACTCTTTCCCTCTCCTCCATTGTTGACGATGACAGGTCGGCGAGGACGAGCTCCTCTAACTCACGCGCGACAGCTGCTCCCCCTCAAACCCTCTTCTGCGCGAATAATGGCGACGCAGGGAACTTTGACGGCGGCAAATCAGTGGCGACGTAGTGGTGCGACGGTGAGGGAGCTTGGCAACGGTGACCCTGGCAGCATGAACTGCTGCGGTGGCGCGGCGCGGTGAGGCACGATGGCGGCGATGAGCTCCCTCCTCCCCTCCTCGTTGCAGCTCAAACTCCCTTCCCCTCTTTGATTCTGTTCCTTTCGTTCATGGAAGAAGGAAAACCATGGGTGTTGCTGTCCGTGGGTGAAAGGGAAGACAGGTAGGGTTTCGGCTGCTGGGCTGGAGGCTTTTGGGTTTCATTCATTTTTGAAAACTAGGGTTAAGGGCATTTGTGTAATTTTATGTAAGAGTAGGGATAATATAGTAATTGAAACTCAATTAAATCCAACACTAATTATATATAGAAAATACTATTTGTTCATCAATTTTCACAAATTATTTTCAATAAAATGTTCCAACCCAATAATTAGAAATAATATACCTAATTTCTTCATTTTCTAAAATAGCAGTATTAATATTTAAAATATTAGTTACTTAGTCCAAAACATATAAAATCCTTATTATTTCACAACTGCTAAATTTATAATTTAAATATAGAAAATAATCCAATAATTATATAATTGGATAATAATCATAATTTATCTCAAATTCAATAAATCAAAACTTGCCTTAATTATCTTATATAAAATAATTTCTGAAATTAAGGCTATAAATAACTATATGATTTGAGACTTAATCATAAAAAGACTTTTAAAAGGTTTTGGGTCTTACATTCTACCCACCTTATAAAAATTTTCGTCCTCGAAAATTGATACGAAACGAAAGAAATTTCATAACAGTTCACCCTTGAATACATTTAAGGAAGAAGCAAAAATATCTCAACATACAAACATATATACGGTTTTCAAATACTAGGATGGTCGTATGCATAAAGATACAAAGGTAGGAGTATGGTTGCAAAGTGAACATTACAAGGTAGGCTCAATACAAAACGTGATTGATAAACTCCATTTGTAGGGTTTATATTGTATTGATTTTAGGATATTTTAATACCTTTTACCCACATTTATTCAATGAATTAGCATGACTTTGTGATTGTCTCCTTATTTGTGCTTAAATTTGAAAACATGCTTTTTAGACCTTTAACTTGATGATTTTAATCTCCCTTTGATTCCACTAGATGCCTTGATGTGTTTGTTAGTGATTTCAGATTGAAAAGGCTAGGAATGGATCAAAGGAGTGAAGAGGAAAGCATGCAAAGTGGAGAAATCATGAAAAGCCAAAGAGTTGAACTTGCCCATGGACGCGCGCGCGTACCAGGCGCTTATGCGCGCCTTGCGAATCACCCCATGGAAGCGTACGCGTGCTGTACGCGTACGCGTCGGTGCTGGTTTATGATTTTTTAATAAAAATGTGGCCAATGAATTCTCAAGGGTTGTGGGGCCCAATCCTAACCAACTTTGGCGCCAAAGATGCTATTTAAAGCCAAGGATTGAAGAGCAAAAGGAGATTTTAGACTTTTGATCATTCACACTCATTAGGATTAGTTTAGAGTTAGTTTTAGAGAGAGAAGCTCTCACTTCTCTCTAGGATTAGGATTAGGATTAGGTTTAGTTCTTAGATCTAGATTTAGATTCATTCTTTCTTCTACTTCTTCTTCTCAATTCCTTGATTGTTACATTCATCTTCTTCTATTGTTTTGTTGTAATCTCCTTTATGTTGTTTCTATGTTTTGTTGTAGATCTACTCTTGTTCCTTCTATTTCTTTCAATTCAATTCAAGGTAATTCATAATAATATGTAGATCTACTCTTGTTGTAATCTCCTTGCAATAATTGTTGTTAGATTTCATTCTAGTTGTCAATTTACTATGCTTTTCTTTTGTGCCTTCCAAGTGTTTGATGAAATGCTTGGTTGGATTTTAGAGTAGAATTTTGTGCTCTTGGCTTGGAAAGGTAACTTAGAAACTCTTGAGTTACTAATGTCCAAGTAATTGATGATTGGGAGCCATTGACTCTAGTTCTCACTAATTGAATTAGTGGAAAGTTAGGACTTATGGACTAGGATTGATATAGTTCATTTGACTTTTCTTTACTAGTTAGAGGATGACTTAATGAGATTGATCCTTGCCGATTCTCATATTGTGGTTAGTGATTAGGATAGAGATCCTTGACCACCAACCCATGCCAAGACCTTTTTAGCTATTAGTTTACTTTTTACCATTTATCTTTCATGTCTCTTATCAAAATCCCAAAAATAACTCATAACCAATAACAAGACACTTTATTGTAATTCCTAGGGAGAATGACCCGAGGTTTGAATACTTCGGTTTATAGATTTTAGGGGTTTGTTACCTGTGACAAACAAATTTTTGTATGAAAGGATTAGTGTTGGTTTAGAAACTATACTTGCAACGAGATTTCATTTGTAAAATTCTAAACTGTAAAAAATTCAATCATCAAAATTGTGCCGTTGCCGGGGAATTGCAACGGTGTTATGTTATTGGTTATTGTATATACGTGAATATTGTGAATAGCTTGCTTTTTGGATTGCTTGTTAGTTTTTGCTAGTCTTAGTATTTTGTTTCATTATTTCTTATTAGTTTTTGTTTCTTATTTTCTCTTGCTACCATGAATTCTCACTTTGGCTATGAGTGTGATTACAACTATGTTGTAGGGAATGAGAACTTCAATGAGGATGTGCATCAAGGACGTGACAATCAAAGGTGGGAAGAGCCATATGCATATGATCAATCCTCATGGCAACAACCTCCACCAATGCACTATGAAGAAGAGCCATTCTATGATGCACACCAATCCAATGGCTATGGTGAATCTCCTTGTGACTATCAAGAACCGCCACCATATGCCTATGAGCCATATCCTCAACATAGCCCTCAACCATACTCACAAGCCCCTTTTTCACCAACCACCTCCATTTGACCCTAATCCATATCTACCATACCAACCACCTTTTGAGCCATATAAACCACATATAGAACCACCACCATTCCAATATCAACCCTTCCAAGAACCACCTCCTCCATACCATGACCAAGATGAACCACCTCCAATGTCTGAAAATTTTCAACCACAAGATGAATTCTACCTTCCACCATAACCCTCCATGGAAGAATATCCATGTCCATCTTTTAAGGAAGCAATGGATCGACTTCAAGCAACCGTCCGTGAAAAGTTAGATGCATGGGACTCATACCATATGCCCAAGGATGATTGTAGAGGAGCAACCGAAGAGAGAAGCATGAAGGAGATTGTAGAATCTCAACTTGAGAATAATAGATTGGAGTGTGTTGAGCAACAAATGGAACAAATGGAGTACATAGAACCACCACATCATTACTATGATGAACCACTTTCCTATTATGAACCCTTCCCCCAAAATGATGAACCCTTCCATCCATCCCAATCTCTAATGGATGAAACCCTTGGTGTTCTTGTTCAAGGGCAAGAAGAGATGAAAATGGATGTGCAAAATTTCATGGCCGCCTTGGATGCGGTAACAAATCAATTAGCCTGCCAATACTTGAACACTCAAGGAACTCCCATGGCTACATGTGGAGAATCGAATGAAGAACATAGCATGAAGGAGAGATTGGAAACTCCGGTGGGAAATGAGGGAAGTTGCTTTGTGTTGGAACAATTGGAGGAATCTAGGAATATCGAAGAAAAGGAAGAAATGGTTGAAGACTTAGGAGATGCAGAACCTCCATGGGAACCTAGAGTTGAAGAAGACCCCTCCAAGAAGATTGAAATTGATGTTGATGAGGGATGTGCACAACCTCCAAGGCATATTCTATATGAAGACTTGGATGGGATAGAACAAGAATTGAGTTTCCATGGCAATGAAGAGCAAGCATCAAATTCTAGTGGTGGTAGATCCTTTGAACTTGAAGAACCTTTTCCCGATGAGATGGAAAGTAATGTGGAAGTCAATTTCCCTCACCCTCCCATTTATGAATTGAGTAAGGGAAAAGAGTTAGATAAAATTGTTGAACAAAGGATTGATATTAAGAGATCTTGTGAGGAGGTGAAAGTCCTTAGAAATTGAAGGATGGGAGTGGAATACGCTTTGTCAAGAACCTTGGAATTATCTTTGCCTAGGTTGCCATCTACTCCTTCACTTGAGTGGGTAAAACTCATTTCTATTAGCTTTATTGTCCCACTTGAGTATGGCTTGCTTGAAACGGATGGTCAACTTAGGGAGCTTTGTGGGATGAAGCGTAAAAGAAAAATGTTTTGTGGTTGGCATTGCAAATCCAGGCTCATTATGGTTGATGCTTCAAACATGAGATATAAAGGTTGGAGTAGTGCTCAACTAGAGGGGTCTAGGAGGATTGTTGGCCACTTTATTGAGAATTCACCTTACTCACCACCCGGTTGGACTAATGATGATCAACTTCAAGACGGGTGTGAAAATAAAGTATGGGATCCCGGATCACAAGACGAGGACCAACTTTGGGAGCCCCAAGCTTGTGAAGAACTCCATCAAGACTCGGCTCAATCCATGAGGAATCTTGGGGCACAATGGAGAACCAAGAATTGGTGGATGTTCCAAGATAGCTTTAAGCACAAGCCATCTTGAGAGGAGCTCCCCATAAGTCCAACTTAAGGACAATAAACAAAGTGCTAGGTGGGAGACACCCCACCATGGTAACTTCTTTTCATTTTCTCTTTTTGTACATATTGGTAATTAGTTTAAATTCGTGTTTTGATTAGTTTGCTGAGTATAATTGGTAGTTTAGTATGTTAAATAAGGTTTCATGGTGTTTTGGTAGCTGTTTGGAGGTTTGGAATGCTTGGATTGGTGCAAAAACATAGAAAAATTTTGAAAAATAGAGCACCATCCACGCGTACGCGCATTGTGCGCGTACGCGTGCATCAAGCGTTTTGAACCATCCGCGCGCGCGCACCATGCATGCGTACGCGTGGATTGCAAAATTTCATGCCTCTATACATTGACCTGAGAGTTATGCCCGCACTGTGCGTGCACTGTGCCCGAGGCACAAACCAACTCGTGCGTACACGCCACTTTCAAAATAAGCCATCGACGCGGACGCGCCAGTTGCGCGTACGCGTCGTTTCCATTACACCACCACCCGCGCGTGCCGTGTGCACGTACGCGTGGATGCCCTTCCTTCAATCCACTACTTTTCTTCTCCTCTTTCCATTTCTTTCCTTCTCCTTTCTTCTTCCCTTCTTTTACCCCTCATCCAACACTTCCAAATACCATTGATAACCATTTATTTTAGTTAGTTAATTAGTTAGTTGGTTAGTTAATTAGTTAGTTTTAGTTTAGTTTTCATTTTATTTTCTCTCTTTTCATTATAAGTGTTGGATTATTGACTTTGTTTACTATGCATTGCTGCCCCTTTATTGCCTAAATGCTATTTTAGCATGAATGTTTTTAGATAATCTTTGTTGGATTTTATTGTTGAGGTTACAATTGCTACTTGGTTTTGAAATCTTCATACTTGATCTTGAGAACACCAAGTACACTAGATTTGCCTTCAAGCATGTTTAATCCTTTGAATTGCATGATTTGGCCAACATGTAATTTCCATCATTTTCCTTGATTAGGCAATCTCTTGATGGATGATGTTGTGCTTTTACATTAATGCATTGTATTTCATGATCATATGCATCCAAATGCTTTTAGCTTGAATGCTCTCATGCCTTTTTAATGCTTGTTTTACCTTACAAGTTTACTTAAAGCATTTCAAGCACACTAGAATGAGTAAAGAGCTTGCTTCTATTGTGACTTAGCCTTTCATGTTTGTGTGTGCTCTAAACCGTACGCAACTTAGAATGCACACTCACTTTTTTAATGTCCCATTGATTCACTCACTCAATCCTAGTGATTTACCTCATTCCAACAATGTATGCTTCCTTGCTTTCATATGTTCTCATCTTATGGTGTTATATTTTTGTTTTTCATGAATGATGCACTGCAAGCGAAAATGGAAGCGGAAGAAAGAACGCGTAGCAACCGGTTGTCTACCAACTGAAGGTAGCAATCCGAAGAATCGCCGTACCTCCTTGCTCATCTTTGAGTGCACTGAGGACGGTGCAACCTTTTAAGTGTGGGGAGGTCGTCCGACCAATCGGCGATTTTGGGTGACAAATTTCTAATTCCAACACTTTTACATTTCATTTTAGGTTTTTAGGATTTTTACTTGCATTTTCTTATTTTTGCATATATATATATATATACACAATAAGCTTAGTCAAAATAATGAAATTTTTCAAGGATTTCTATCTATAGGGCACTAATTGATTTGAGTGAAAACTTTTCATAGAACTTGCTTGAATTATATATATTGTGGATCATGTTTTTGAGCTAAGAACACACAACCTAGTGAGATTTGAGCCAAATGATGTGGTTACATCCTATAACCACTTATTTTTCCTTCTTGTGTGCATTATTCTCTTTCTATGATTATAATCTTTGATTTGTTTGATTCTTTATGTCCATTATTTTGTGTATTCATGCATTTATATGATTGAGGCCATTGTTTCATTAGCTCACTTACCCAAATGGCCTTACCTTTTATCTTCCATTGTTAGCCAACTTTGAGCCTACGCTTAACCCACTTGTCCTTATTTTAGCACATTACAAGCCTAAAGCAGAAAACAATAAAAGTCCTTATTTGGATCTTTGATTAGCTTAGGCTAGTGTGTGTGTATCATTCAAGTGTGGAAATCTTGGGACATTGGGAGAATAAAAGGGTAGTTTTGTATTTTTATTGGAAATATTGGGAATTAGGTACATACTCATGTATTAATGAAAATGTATAGACCTTATGTATTGATTTTCTTGTATGTAGCTTGAAAGAAAGAAAAAAAATGAGAAAAAAATAAAAGAAACAAAAAGAAGAGCATGGAAAAGAAAAGAAAAGAAAAGAAAAAAATAGAAAAAAGAAAGAAACAAATAAAAGGAAAGAAACAAAAAGGGGACAAAATGCCCCAAAGTAAGGTGTAGCTCAATAAAAGTCAATGCATATGTGTTGTGAAATGAAAAGGGATACATGAGTATGTGAAAAAGTGAAAAATGGGTAGTTAGGTTAGAGCTTAATTGTATAGGATGTCATAGGCTAGGTGGGAAGTCTAAGCTTATCAAAGATTCAAATTTCAAGTTCACTTAACCATATATGCATCCTACCTTGACCTTAACCCCATTACAACCTAAAGAAAAGACCTCATGATGGATGTATGCATGCATGAAATATATGTCGATTGTTAGAAGAAAAACAAATCTTAGAAAGCATGATTAGGAGAGAATTGAGAAAATCAACCCTAAACACTTGAGCGAATAGAGTGCAAATACATCCGGTGAGGGTTTGATGCTCAATTACATGTTTCCACCTATGATTGATGAGCGGATAATTTATACGCTTTCTGGCATTGTTTTTAGGTAGTTTTTAGTAGGATCTAGCTACTTTTAGGGATGTTTTTATTAGTTTTTATGCAAAATTCACATTTCTAGACTTTACTATGAGTTTGTGTGTTTTTCTGTGATTTTGGGTATTTTCTGGCTGAAATTGAGGGACCTGAGCAAAAATATGATAGGAGGCTGAAAAAGGACTACAGATGTTGTTGGATTTTGACCTCCCTGTACTCGAAATATATTTTCTGGAGCTACAGAACTCCAAATGCACGAACTCAATTGCGTTGGAAAGTAGACATCCAGCGCTTTCCAGCAATATATAATAGTCCATACTTTATTCGAGTTTAGATGACGCAAACTGGTATTCAACGCCAGTTCCATGCCGCATTCTAGAGTAAAATGCCAGAAACACGTCACAAACCAGAGTTAAACGCCAAAAACACGTTATAACTTGGCATTTAACTCCAAGAGAAGCCTCTGCACATGTAAAGCTCAAGCTCAGCCCAAGCACACACTAAAGTGGGCCCCGAAAGTGGATTTCTGCACTTAGACTTATTTCTGTAAACCCTAGTAGCTAGTCTAGTATAAATAGAACTTTTTACTATTGTATTAGAAATCTTTGGATGGATCTTTAATCAGTGTATACGATTTTAGACCTTCATGGGAGCTAGCCATTCGGCCATGCCTGGACCATCACTTATGTATTTTCAACGGTGGAGTTTCTACACACCATAGATTAAGGTGTGGAGCTCTGCTGTTCCTCGAGTATTAATACAATTACTATTATTCTTCTATTCAATTAAGCTTATTCTTATTCTAAGATATTCGCTGCACTTCAACATGATGATCCGTGACACTCATCATCATTCTCACCTATTGGTGCACGAAATTGTGATCATCAATGGCGCCATCAACATGGTACGCTCAATTGCAATCTCAACTCTTTATCACAACTTCGCACAACTAACCAGCAAGTGCACTGGGTCGTCCAAGTAATAAATCTTACGCGAGTAAGGGTCGATCCCACGGAGATTGTTTTTATGAAGCAAGCTATGGTCATCTTGTAAATCTCAGTCAGGCAGATTCAAATGGTTATGGGTGATTTATGAATAAAGCATAAAATAAAGATAGAGACACTTATGTAATTCATTGGTGAGAATTTCAGATAGGCGTATGGAGATGCTCTGTCCCTTCCGTCTCTCTGCTTTCCTACTGTCTTCATCCAATCCTTCTTACTCCTTTCCATGGCAAGCTGTATGTTGGGCATCACCGTTGTCAGTGGCTACAATCCCGTCCTCTCAGTGAAAATGTTCAACGCACCCTGTCACGGCACGGCTAATCATCTGTCGGTTCTCAATCAGGTTGGAGTAGAATCCATTGATTCTTTTACATCTGTCACTAACGCCCAGCCTTCAGGAGTTTGAAGCTCGTCACAGTCATTCAATCATTGAATCCTACTCAGAATACCACAGACAAGGTTTAAACCTTCTGGATTCTCTTGAATGCCGCCATCAATTCTAGCTTACACCACGAAGATTCTGATTAAGGAATCCAAGAGATAAACATTCAAGCCTTGTTTGCTTGTAGAACGGGAGTGGTTGTCAGGCACGCGTTCATAAGTGAGAATGATGATGAGCGTCACATAATCATCACATTCATCATGTTCTTGGGTACGAATGAATATCTTAGAATAAGAACAAGCTGAATTGAATAGAAGAACAATAGTAATTGCATTAATACTCGAGGTACAGCAGAGCTCCACACCTTAATCTATGGTGTGTAGAAACTCCACTATTGAAAATACATAAGAACAAGGTCTAGGCATGGCCGTGAGGCCAGCCCCCATGATCTAAGAACTAGATGTCCAAAGATGATCCTAAGATCGAAAATGATCAAAAGATTCAAAGAACTAAAGATGATCAAAGATCCAAAGATCCAAAGATCATCCTAAGATCAAAAAATGATCCAAAGATGAAAATACAATAGCAAAAGGTCCTATATGTAGAGAACTAGTAGCCTAGGTTTACAGAAATGAGTAAATGACATAAAAATCCACTTCCGGGCCCACTTGGTGTGTGTTTGGGCTGAGTGTTGAAGCTTTCATGTGTAGAGACTTTTCTTGGAGTTAAACGCCAGCTTTTGTGCTAGTTTGGGCGTTTAACTCCCATTCTTGTGCCAGTTCCGGCGTTTAATGCCGGGCAGTTTTGAGCTGATTTGGAATGCCGATTTGGGCCATCAAATCTCGGGCAAAGTATGGACTATTATACATTACTGGAAAGCCCAGGATGTCTATTTCCAACGCCGTTGAGAGCGCGCCAATTGGGCTTCTGTAGCTCCAGAAAATCCACTTTGAGTGCAGGGAGGTCAGAATCCAACAGCATCTGCAGTCCTTTTCAGCCTCTTAATCAGATTTTTGCTCAGGTCCCTCAATTTCAGCCAGAAAATACCTGAAATCACAGAAAAACACGCAAACTCATAGTAAAGTCCAGAAAAGTGAATTTTAACTAAAAACTAATAAAAATATAATAAAAACTAACTAAAATATACTAAAAACATACTAAAAACAATGCCAAAAAGCGTATAAATTATCCGCTCATCACAACACCAAACTTAAATTGTTGCTTGTCCCCAAGCAACTGAAAATCAAATAAGATAAAAAGAAGAGAATATGCAATGAATTCCAAAAACATCTATGAAGATCTGTATTAATTAGATGAGCGGGGCTTTTAGCTTTTTGCCTCTGAATAGTTTTGGCATCTCACTTTATCCTTTGAAATTTAGAATGATTGGCTTCTATAGGAACTCAGAATCCAGATAGTGTTATTGATTCTCCTAGTTAAGTATGATGATTCTTGAACACAGCTACTTTATGAGTCTTGGCCGTGGCCCAAAGCACTCTGTCTTCCAGTATTACCACCGGATACATACATGCCACAGACACATAATTGGGTGAACCTTTTCAGATTGTGACTCAACTTTGCTAGAGTCCCCAATTAGAGGTGTCCAGGGTTCTTAAGCACACTCTTTTTGCTTTGGATCATAACTTTATTTCTTTCTTTTTCTTTTTCTCTCTCTTTTTTTTTGTATTCACTGCTTTTTCTTGCTTCAAGAATCATTTTTTATGATTTTTCAGATCCTCAGTAACATGTCTCCTTTTTCATCATTCTTTCAAGAGCCAACCATTCATGAATAACAAATTCAAAAGACATATGCACTGTTTAAGCATACATTCAGAAAACAAAAGTATTGCCACCACATCAAAATAATTAATCTGTTATAAAATTCAAAATTCATGTAATTCTTCTCTTTTTCAATTAAGAACATTTTTCATTCAAGAAAGGTGATGAATTCATAGGACATTCATAACTTTAAGGCATAGACACTAAGACACTAATGATCACAAGATACAAACATAGGTAAACATAAGCATAATTTTCGAAAAACAGGAAAATAAGGAACAAGGAGATTAAAGAACGGGTCCACCTTAGTGATGGCGGCTTGTTCTTCCTCTTGAAGATCTTATGGAGTGCTTGAGCTCCTCAATGTCTCTTCCTTGCCTTTGTTGCTCCTCTCTCATGATTCTTTGATCTTCTCTAATTTCATGGAGGAGAATGGAATGTTCTTGGTGCTCCACCCTTAGTTGTCCCATATTGGAACTCAATTCTCCTAGGGAGGTGTTGATTTGCTCCCAATAGTTTTGTGGAGGAAAGTGCATCCCTTGAGGTATCTCAGGGATTTCATGATGAGTGGGATCTCTTGTTTGCATTAATCACCTTCCACACAGATATCCATGAGGACTTGGTCCAACCTTTGATTAAAGTTGACCTTTTTTTTGAGTTTGAAAAGGGACCTCGGGGATCACCTTCTTCAAGGCCACAACTTCATAGAAGTGGTCTTGATGCATCCTTGAGATGAATCTCTCCATCTCCCATGACTCGGAGGTGGAAGCTTTTGCCTTCCCTTTCCTCTTTCTAGAGGTTTCTCCGGCCTTGGATGCCATAAATGGTTATGGAAAAACAAAAAGCAATGCTTTTACCACACCAAACTTAAAAGGTTTGCTCGTCCTCGAGCAAAAGAAGAAAGAAGAGAGTAGAAGAAGAAGAAATAGAGGAGATGGAGATGGCTTTATGGTTCGGCCAAAGAGGGAGAAGTAGTGTTTAGGTTGTGTGAAAATGAAGGAGTGAAGATGGGTTTATATAGCGGTGGAGAGAGGGGTAGGTTTCGGTTATGAATGGGTGGATTTAGGAGGGAAAGTGGTTTGAATTTGAATGGTGAGGTAGGTGGGGTTTTATGAAGGATGGATGTGAGTGGTGAAGAGAAAGATGGGATTTGATAGGTGAGGGGTTTTTGGGGAAGAGTGGTTGAGGTGATTGGTGAATGGGTGAAGAAGAAGAGAGAGGGTGGTGGGGTAGGTGGGGATCCTGTGGGGTCCACAGATCCTGAGGTGTCAAGAAAAATTCATCCCTGCACTATGTGGCGAGCAAAAATGCTCTTCATGCCAATTCTGGCGTTAAACGCCGGGCTGGTGCCCATTTCTGGCATTTAACGCCAGCTTCTTGCCCTTTCCTGGCGTTTAACGCCAGTCTGGTGCCCCTTTCTGGCGTTAAACGCCCAGAATGGTGCCAGACTGGGCGTTAAACGCCCATTTGCTACCCTTACTGGCGTTTAAACGCCAGCAAGGTCTTCCTCCAGGGTGTGCTATTTTTCTTTCTGTTTTTCATTCTGTTTTTGCTTTTTCAATTGATTTTGTGACCTCTTATGATCATCAACCTACAGAAAACATAAAATAACAAAGGGAAATAGATTAAATATAACATTGGGTTGCCTCCCAACAAGTGCTTCTTTAATGTCAGTAGCTTGACAGAGGGCTCTCATGGAGCCTCACAGATACTCAGAGCAATGTTGGAACCTCCCAACACCAAACTTAGAGTTTGAATGTGGGGGTTCAACACCAAACCTAGAATTTAGTTGTGGCCTCCCAACACCAAACTTAGAGTTTGACTGTGGGGGCTCTGTTTGACTCTGTTTTGAGAGAAGCTCTTCATGCTTCTTCTCCATGGTGGCAGAGGGATATCCTTGAGCCTTAAACACAAAGGATTCTTCATTCACTTGAATGATCAATTCTCCTTTGTCCACATCAATTACAGCCTTTGCTGTGGCTAGAAAGGGTCTGCCAAGGATGATGGATTCATCCATGCACTTCCCAGTCTCTAGGACTATGAAATCAGCAGGGATGTAATGGTCTTCAATCTTTACCAGAACATCTTCTACAAGTCCATAAGCTTGTTTTCTTGAATTGTCTGCCATCTCTAGTGAGATTCTTGCAGCTTGTACCTCAAAGATCCCTAGCTTCTCCATTACAGAGAGAGGCATGAGGTTTACACTTGACCCTAGGTCACACAAGGCCTTCTTGAAGGTCATGGTGCCTATGGCGTAAGGTATTGAAAACTTCCCAGGATCCTGTCTCTTTTGAGGTAATTTCTGCCTAGACAAGTCATCCAGTTCTTTGGTGAGCAAAGAAGGTTCGTTCTCCCAAGTCTCATTACCAAATAACTTGTCATTTAGCTTCATGATTGCTCCATTGTACTTGGCAACTTGCTCTTCAGTGACATACTCATCCTCTTCAGAGGAAGAATACTCATCAGAGCTCATGAATGACAGAAGTAAATCCAATAGAATCTCTATGGTCTCATTATGAGCCTCAGATTCCCATGGTTCCTCATTAGGAAACTCATTGGAGGCCAGTGGACGTCCATTGAGGTCTTCCTCAGTGGCGTTCACTGCCTCTCCCTCCTCTCCTAGTTCGGCCATGCGGATCATGTTAATGGCCTTGCATTCTCCTTTTGGATTCTCTTCTGTATTGCTTAGAAGAGTACTAGGAGAAAGTTCAGTAATTTTCTTGCTCAGCTGACCCACTTGTGCCTCCAAATTCCTAATGGAGGACCTTGTTTCAGTCATGAAACTTTGAGTGGTTTTGATTAGATCAGAGACCATGGTTGCTAAGTCAGAGTGGTTCTGCTTAGAATTCTCTGTCTGTTGCTGAGAAGATGATGGAAAAGGCTTGCCATTGCTAAACCTCTTTCTTCCACCATTATTGTTGTTGAAACCTTGTTGAGGTCTCTGTTGATCCTTCCATGAGAGATTTGGATGATTTCTCCATGAAGAATTATAGGTGTTTCCATAGGGTTCTCCCATGTAATTCACCTCTTCCATTGAAGGGTTCTCAGGATCATAAGCTTCTTCTTCAGATGAAGCGTCCTTAGTACTGCCTGGTGTAGCTTACATTCCAGACAGACTTTGAGAAATCAAATTGACTTGCTGAGTCAATATTTTATTCTGAGCCAATATGGCATTCAGAGTATCAATCTCAAGAACTCCTTTCTTCTGATTCGTCCCATTGTTCACAGGATTCCTTTCAGAAGTGTACATGAATTGGTTATTTGCAACCATTTCAATTAGTTCTTGAGCTTCTGTAGGCGTCTTCTTCAGATGAAGAGATCCTCCAGCAGAGCTATCCAAAGACATCTTGGACAGTTCAGACAGACCATCATAGAAAATACCTATGATGCTCCATTCAGAAAGCATGTCAGAGGGACACTTTCTGATCAATTGTTTGTATCTTTCCCAAGCTTCATAGAGGGATTCTCCTTCCTTCTGTCTGAAGGTTTGGACTTTCACTCTAAGCTTACTCAATTTTTGAGGTGGAAAGAACTTTGCCAAGAAGGCATTGACTAGCTTTTCTCAAGAGTTCAGGCTTTCTTTAGGTTGTGAATCCAACCATATCCTAGCTCTGTCTCTTACAGCAAAAGGGAATAGCATAAGTCTGTAGACCTCAGGGTCAACCCCATTGGTCTTGACAGTGTCACAAATTTGTAAGAATTCAGCTAAAAACTGATGAGGATCTTCCAATGGAAGTCCATGGAACTTGCAATTCTGTTGCATTAGAGAAACTAATTGAGGCTTAAGCTCAAAGTTGTTTGCTCCAATGGCAGGGATAGAGATGCTTCTCCCATAGAAGTCGGGAGTAGGTGCAGTAAAGTCACCCAGCACCTTCCTTGCATTGTTGGCATTGTTGTTGTTTTCGGCTGCCATGGGTTCTTCTTCTTTGAAGATTTCTGTTAGGTCCTCTACAGAGAGTTGTGCCTTAGCTTCTCTCAGCTTTCACTTCAAGGTCCTTTCAGGTTCAGGGTCAGCCTCAACAATCATGCTTTTGTCTTTGCTCCTGCTCATATGAAAGAGAAGAGAACAAGAAAATATGGAATCCTCTATGTCACAGTATAGAGATTCCTTGAGGTGTCAGAGGAAAAGAAAAATAGAAGGAAGAGGTAGAAAATTCGAACTTATCAAGGAAAGATGGAGTTCGAATTGTGCATTAAGGAGTAGTGTTAGTCCATAAATAGAAGGATGTGAGAAGAGGGGAAGAAATTTTCGAAAATAAAGTAAAAGATTTTTTTTTTAAAATATTTTGAAAAATACTAATTGATTTTCGAAAACTAAGAGTGGAAAAGAAATCAAGTGATTTTTGAAAAAGATTTTGAAATTAGAAATAAAAAAGATATGATTGAAAACTATTTTGAAAAAGATGTGATTAAAGAGATATGATTGAAAAGTTATAGTTTTAAAAAGATAAGATTGAGAAGATATGATTTGAAAAACAATTTAAAAAGATTTGATTTTAAAAATTAATGACTTGGCTAACAAGAAAAGATATGATTCAAACATTAAACCTTTCTCAACAGAAAAGGTAATATACTTGAAATGTTGAATCAAATCATTAATTGATAGCAAGTATCTTTGAAATTGGAAAGAAATTGATTTTGAAAAAGATTTGATTGAAAAGATTTGATTTGAAAAAGATTTGCTTTTGAAAACCTGAAAAAAATTTGAATTAAAAACAAAATCTTCCCTCTTGTGCCATCCTGGCATTAAACGCCCAGCCAGGCACCCTGGCTGGCGTTTAAACGCCAGTTTGCCTTCCTCACTAGGCGTTTTGAACGTCCAGCTTTTTTTGTGTAATTCCTCTGCTGAATGTTCTGAATCTTTAATTCTCTGTATTATTGACTTGAAAAGACACAAATTAAAAATTTTTGGATTTTTAATAATGAGGAATAATCAAAATGCAACTAAAATCAAATAACAATGCATGCAAGACACCAAACTTAGCAGTTTGTATACTACTGACACTAACAAAATGAGAATGCACATGAGAAACAACAAAACACTCAAGTCAAGAGAATTCAAAGATCAGAGCAAGGAAATCATCAAGAACATCTTGAAGATCACTTGAGACACATGAATGAATGCAAGAAGAACAGAAACATGCAATTGACACCAAACGTAAAATGAGACACTAGATTCAACAAGAAACATACAATATTTTTGGTTTTTATGATTTTGTAAATTTTTTTTGGTTTTTTTCGAAAATTAAGTGGAAAAGAAAATAAAGATATCAAAATTCTTAATGAGAATTTCAGGAATCATGCAATGTTAGTCTAAAGCTTCAGTCTAAAGAAATTAGACATGGCTAGCCAAGCTTCAGCAGGACATTACATTCAAGAGCTAAATTGATGAGAATCAATCAGCTTTGGTGATGATAAGAACATCACCTTGAAACACTAGAATTCATTCTTAAGAACTCTGAAGAAAAATGCCTAATCTAAGCAACAAGATGAACCGTCAGTTGTCCAAACTCAACAATCCCCAGCAACGGCGCCAAAAACTTGGTGCACGAAATTGTGATCATCAATGGCACCATCAACATGGTACGCTCAATTGCAATCTCAACTCTTTATCACAACTTCGCACAACTAACCAGCAAGTGCACTTGTTCGTCCAAGTAAGAAACCTTACGCGAGTAAGGGTCGATCCCATGGAGATTGTTGGTATGAAGCAAGCTATGGTCATCTTGTAAATCTCAGTCAGGCATATTCAAATGGTTATGGGTGATTTATGAATAAAGCATAAAATAAAGATAGAGATACTTATGAAATTCATTGGTGAGAATTTCAGATAAGCGTATGGAGATGCTCTGTCCCTTCCATCTCTCTGCTTTCCTACTGTCTTCATCCAATCCTTCTTACTCCTTTCCATGGCAAGCTGTATGTTGGGCATCACCGTTGTCAGTGGCTACAATCCCGTCCTCTCAGTGAAAATGTTCAACGCACCCTGTCACGGCACGGCTAAACATCTGTCCGTTCTCAATCAGGTTGGAGTAGAATCCATTGATTCTTTTGCGTCTGTCACTAACGCCCAGCCTTCAGGAGTTTGAAGCTCATCATAGTCATTCAATCATTGAATCCTACTCAGAATACCACAGACAAGGTTTAGACCTTCCGGATTCTCTTGAATGCCGCCATCAATTCTAGCTTATACCACGAAGATTCTGATTAAGGAATCCAAGAGATAAACATTCAAGCCTTGTTTGCTTGTAGAACGGGAGTGGTTGTCAGGCACGCGTTCATAAGTGAGAATGATGATGAGCGTCACATAATCATCACATTCATCATGTTCTTGGGTACGAATGAATATCTTAGAATAAGAACAAGCTGAATTGAATAGAAGAACAATAGTAATTGCATTAATACTCGAGGTACAGCAGAGCTCCACACCTTAATCTATGGTGTGTAGAAACTCCACCGTTGAAAATACATAAGAACAAGGTCTAGGCATGGCCGTGAGGCCAGCCCCCATGATCTAAGAACTAGATGTCCAAAGATGATCCTAAGATCGAAAATGATCAAAAGATTCAAAGATCAAAAGATGATCAAAGATCCAAAGATCCAAAGATCCAAAGATCATTCTAAGATCGAAAAATGATCCAAAGATGAAAATACAATAGCAAAAGGTCCTATATGTAGAGAACTAGTAGCCTAGGGTTTACAGAAATGAGTAAATGACATAAAAATCCACTTCCGGGCCCACTTGGTGTGTGCTTGGGTTGAGCATTGAAGCTTTCATGTGTAGAGACTTTTCTTGGAGTTAAACGCCAGCTTTTGTGCCAGTTTGGGCATTTAACTCCCATTCTTGTGCCAGTTCCGGCGTTTAACGTCGGGCAGTTTTGAGCTGATTTGGAATGCCGGTTTGGGCCATCAAATCTCAGGCAAAGTATGAACTATTATACATTGCTGGAAAGCCCAGGATGTCTACTTTCCAACGCCGTTGAGAGCGCGCCAATTGGACTTCTGTAGCTCCAGAAAATCCACTTCAAGTGCAGGGAGATCATAATCCAACAGCATCTGCAGTCCTTTTCAGCCTCTGAATAAGATTTTTGCTCAGGTCCTTCAATTTTAGCCAGAAAATACCTGAAATCACAGAAAAATACACAAACTCATAGTAAAGTCTAGAAAAGTGAATTTTAACTAAAAACTAATAAAAATATAATAAAAACTAACTAAAATATACTAAAAACATACTAAAAACAATGCCAAAAAGCGTATAAATTATCCGCTCATCACCTATGAACGCATGCTTGACAACCACTCCCGTTCTACCTTAGATCGAGCGCGTGTCTCTTAGCCTCCATTCCGAAAGATCGGAGTCTTCGTGGTATATGCTAGAATTATTGGCGACCATTCCTAAGATCCGGAAAGTCTAAACCTTATCTGTGGTATTCCGAGTAGGATCTGAGATGGGATGACTGTGACGAGCTTCAAACTCGCGAGTGTTTGGCGTAGTGACAGACGCAAAAGGATCAATGGATCCTATTCTAACATGATCGAGAATCGACAGATGATTAGCCGTGCTATGACAGAGCATTTGGACCATTTTCACTGAGAGGATGGGAAGTAGCCATTGACAACGGTGATGCCCTACATACAGCTTGCCATAGAAAGGAGTAAGAATGATTGAAGGAAGGCAGTAGGAAAGCAGAGATTCAGAAGGGACAAAGCATCTCCATACACTTATCTGAAATTTACACCAATGATTTACATAAGTATCTCTATCTCAATTTTATGCTTTATTTATCTTTATTTTCGAAAACCATCATAACCATTAGAATCTGCCTGACTGAGATTTACAAGATGACCATAGCTTGCTTCATACCAACAATCTCCGTGGGATCGACCCTTACTCACGTAAGGTATTACTTGGACGACTTAGTGCACTTGCTGGTTAGTTGTGCGAAGTTGTGACAAAGTGCGATTCACGTTTGAGAGCTCTAAGTCTTTGGCGCCATTGTTGATGATCACAAATTCATGCACCTAGTTTTTAGCACCGTTGCCGGGGATTGTTTGAGTTTGGACAACTGACGGTTCATCTTGTTGCTCAGATTAGGTAATTTTCTTTTTAAAAATCTTTCAAAATTTTTTTTAGTTATTTTTGTTTTTCCAAAAAGAAATTTTCGAAAAACCCAAAAAAATTAATAAAATCATAAAAACCAAAAAGTTTTGTGTTTCTTGTTTAAGTCTAGTGTCAATTTTTAAGTTTAGTGTTAATTGCATGTCTTTAAAAAATTGTGCATTTTTCGAAAACTCATGCATGGTGTTCTTCATGATCTTCAAGTTGTTCTTGATAAGTCTTCTTGTTTGATCTTTAAATTTTCTTGTTTTGTGTCTTTTCTTGTTTTTCATATGCATTTTTGCATTTATAGTGTCTAAGCATGAAAAATTTCTAAGTTTGGTGTCTTGCATGTTTTTTCTTTCTTGAAAATTTTTCAAGAATAAGTCTTGATGTTCATCTTGATCTTCAAAGTGTTCTTGGTGTTCATCTTGACATTCATAGTGTTCTTGCATGCATCATTGGTTTTGATCCAAAATTTTCATGTTTTGGGTCATATTTGTGTTTTTCTCTCTCATCATTAAAAATTCAAAAATAAAAAATATCTTTTTCTTATTTCTCTCATAAATTTCGAAATCTTTGGGTTGACTGAGTCAAAATTTTTTAAAATAAGTTGTTTCTTGTTAGTCAAGTCAAGATTTCAATTTTAAAAATCCTATCTTTTCAAAATCTTTTTCGAAAATCAAATCTTTTTCATTTTTTTATTATTTTCAAAAACTCTTTAAAATTGATTTTCAAAAATCTTTTTCTTAATTTTATCTTTTATTTTCGAAAATTATACTAACAATTAATGTGATTGATTAAAAAATTTCAAGTTTGTTACTTTCTTGTTAAGAAAGGTTCAATCTTTAAATTCTAGAATCATATCTTTTAGTTTCTTGTTAGTCAAGTAATCAATTTTAATTTTAAAAATCAAATTTTTTTCCAAAATATCTTTTTCAATCATATCTTTTCAAAATATCTTTTTCAAATAATATCTTTTTCAAAATCTTTTCCAACTTCTTATTTTTTTAAAAAATTAATTTTCAAATCTTTTTCAACTAACTAATTGACTTTTTGTTTGTTTCTTATCTTTTTCAAAACCACCTAACTACTTTTCTCTTTTTAATTTTTGAAAATCACTAATTTTTCAAAAATAATATTCGAATTCTCTCTCTCATCTTCTTCTATTTATTTATTCATTTACTAACTCGAATTCATCTTAAAATTCGAACCCTCTCTTCTCTTCTATGTTCAAATTTTTCTCATCCCTCTTTTATTCTTTTCTTCTTCTACTCACATAAAGGAATCTCTATACTGTGACATAGAGGATTCCTCTTCCTTTTCTGTTCTCTTCTTTTTCATATGAGCAGGAGCAAGGACAAGGACATTCTTGTTGAAGCAATTGCTGAACCTGAAAGGACTCTGAAAAAGAAGCTAAGAGAAGCTAAAGCACAACAATTCAGAGAAAACCTTACAAAGAATCTCGAAAAAGAAGGAGATATGGCTGAACCTAACAACAACACAAGGAGGATGCTTGGTAATTATACTACACCTACTTCCAATTTTTATGGAAGAAGCATCTCAATCCCTGCCATTGGAGTAAATAATTTTGAGCTGAAGCCTCAACTAGTTGCTCTGATGCAACAGAACTGCAAGTTTCATGGACTTCCATCAGAAGATCCATATCAGTTTTTAACTGAATTCTTACAGATCTGTGATACTGTTAAGAATAATAGAGTAGATCCTGAAGTCTACAGGCTCATGCTTTTCCCTTTTGCTGTAAGAGACAGAGCTAGAATATGGTTAGACTCACAACCTAAAGATAGCCTGGACTCTTGGGATAAGCTGGTCACGGCCTTCTTGGCCAAGTTCTTTCCTCCTCCAAAGCTGAGCAAGCTTAGAGTGGATGTTCAGACCTTTAGGCAAAAAGATGGTAAATCCCTCTATGAAGCTTGGGAAAGATACAAGCAGTTGACCAAAAAGTGTCCTTCTAACATGCTTTCAGAGTGGACCATTTTGGATATATTCTATGATGGTCTATCTGAGTTCTCTAAGATGTCACTAGACCATTCTGTAGGTGGATCCATTCACCTAAAGAAAATGCCTGCGAAGCTCAAGAACTCATTGACATGGTTGCAAATAACCAATTCATGTATACCTCTGAGAGGAATCTTGTGAGTAATGGGACGCCTCAGAAGAGGAGAGTTCTTGAAATTGATGCTCTGAATGTCATATTAGCTCAGAACAAAATGTTGACTCAGCAAGTCAACATGATTTCTCAAAGTTTGAATGGATGGCAAAATGCATCCAACAATACTAAAGAAGCATCTTCTGAAGAAGAAGCTTATGATCTTGAGAACCCTGCAATGGCAGAGGTGAATTACATGGGTGAAGCCTATGGAAACACCTATAATTCCTCATGGAGAAATCATCCAAATTTCTCATGAAAGGATCAACAGAAGCCTCAACAAGGCTTTAATAATGGTGGAAGAAACAGGTTTAGCAATAGCAAGCCTTTTCCATCATCTTCTCAGCAACAGACAGAGAACTCTGAGCAGAGTCCCTCTAGCTTAGCAAACATAGTCTCTGATCTATCTAAGGCCACTTTAAGTTTCATGAGTGAAACAAGGTCTTCCATTAGAAATTTGGAGGTACAAGTGGGTCAGCTGAGTAAGAAAATCACTGAAACTCCTCCTAGTACTCTCCCAAGCAATACAGAAGAGAATCCAAAAAGAGAGTGCAAGGCCATTAATATAATCAAAATGGCCGAATCCAAAGAGGAAGGGGAGGACGTGAATCCCAATGAGGAAGACCTCATGGGACGTCCCCCAGACAGAAAGGAGTTCCCTATTGAGGACCTAAAGGAATCTGAGGCTCATATAGAGATCATAGAGATTCCATTAAACTTCCTTCTGCCATTCATGAGCTCTGAGAACTATTCTTCCTCTGAAGAGGATGAAGATGTAACTGAAGAGCAAGTTGCTCAATATCTAAGAGCCATCATGAAGCTGAATGCCAAGTTGTTTGGTAATGAGACTTGGGAAGATGAATCTCCCTTGCTCATTAGTGAACTAAATACATGGGTTCAGCAAACTCTACCTCAAAAGAAACAAGATCCTGGTAAATTCTTAATATCCTATACCATAGGCATTATGACCTTTGAAAAGGCTCTGTGTGACCTGGGGTCAGGTATAAATCTTATGCCACTCTCTGTAATGGAGAAGCGGGGGATCTTTGAGGTACAAGCTGCAAGAATCTCATTAGAGATGGCAGAAAAGTCAATAAAACAAGCTTATGGATTGGTAGAGGACGTTTTAGTGAAGGTTAAAGGCCTTTACATCCCTGCTGATTTCATAATCTTAGACACTGGGAAGGATGAGAATGAATCCATCATTCTTAGAAGACCCTTCCTAGCCACAGTAAAAGCTGTGATTGATGTTGACAGAGGTGAACTAGTCCTTCAATTGAATGGAGATTACATTGTGTTTAAAGCTCAAGGTTATCCTTCTGTAAACATGGAAAAGAGGCACGATAAGCTTCTCTCAATACAGAGTCAAACAAAGCCCCCACAATCAAACTCTAAGTTTGGTGTTGGGAGGCCACAACCAAACTTTAAGTTTGGTGTTGAACCCCCACATTCAAACACTAAGTTTGGTGTTGGGAGGTCCCAACCATGCTCTGAACATCTGTGAAGCTCCATGAGAGCTCACTGTCAAGCTATTGACATTAAAGAAGCGCTTATGGGGAGGCAACCCAATTTTTATTTATCTATATTTCTATTGTTCTTTTATGTTTTATTAGGTTTATGATCATGTGGAGTCACAAAACAATTGTAAAAATTAAAAACAGAATCAAAAACAGCAGAAGAAACAGCACACCCTGGAGGAAGAGCTTACTGGCGTTTAAACGCCACTAAGGAGCATCTAGCTGGCGTTTAACGCCAGAACAGAGCATGAAGCTGGCGTTGAACGCCAGAAATAAGCAACAATCTGGCGTTTACATGCCAGGATTGCACCCTGAGGAAAGCTAGCGTTAAACGCCAGAAACAAGCAGCAAAGTGGCGTTTAACGCCAGAAACAAGCATAAAGCTGGCGTTTAAGGCCCAAAACAGGCAGCAGTCTGGCGTTAAACGCCAGGATTGCATACAGAGGATGTTTTACATGCCTAAATGGTGCAGGGATGATTAATCCTTGACACCTCAGGATCTGTGGACCCCACAGGATCACCTCAGGATCTGTGGATCCCACAGGATCCCCACCTACCTTCTCCCTCTCTCTCACACCTTTTCATAACACTCTTCTCTTAACATCATTCACCAATCACCTCAATCACTCTTCCCCATCACCTCTTCACCACTCACATCCATCCACTCTTCTCCATAAACCCACCTACCTTCAAATTCAAAATCTCTTTCCCCACCTAAACCCACCCTAAATGACCGAACCCTAACCCCTCTCCCTCCACTATATAAACCCCCCCATCCTTCTTCATTTTCACACAACACCACCCTATCTTCTCCCCTTTGGCCGAATCCTACACCACTCTCCCTCTCCTCCATCTCTTCTTCTTCTTCATCTATTCATTCTTCCTTTACTCGAGGACGAGCAACATTCTAAGTTTGGTATGGTAAAAGCATAGCTTTTATTTTTCCATAACCATTGATGGCACCTAAGGCCGGAGAAACCTCTAGAAAGAGGAAAGGAAAGACAAAAGCTTCCACCTCCGAGTCATGGGAGATGGAGAGATTCTTCTCAAAAGTCCATCAAGACCACTTCTATGAAGTTGTGGCCAAGAAGAAGGTGATCCCTGAGGTCCCTTTCATGCTCAAGAAAAATGAGTATCCAGAGATCCGACATGAGATCCAAAGAAGAGGTTGGGAAGTTCTTACCAACCCCATTTAACAAGTCAGAATCTTAATAGTTCAAGAGTTCTATGCCAATGCATGGATCACTAGGAACCATGATCAAAGTATGAACCCGAATCCAAAGAATTATCTTACAATGGTTCGGGGGAAATGCTTAGATTTTAGTCCGAAAAATGTAAGGTTGGCATTCAACTTACCTATGATGCAAGAAGACGCACGCCCCTACACTAGAAGGGTCAACTTTGATCAAAGGTTAAAGTTCATCCAACGCTCCATCATTCCCACTAGCAACCGATCCAAAGTAACTGTGGATCGGGCCATCATGATCTATAGCATCATGATTGGAGAGGAAGTAGAAGTTCATGAAGTCATCTCTCTAGAACTCTACAAAGTAGCCGAAAAGCCCTCCACCTTGGCAAGGCTAGCTTTTCCTCATCTCATTTGCCATCTATGCTACTTAGCTTGAGTTGTCATAGAAGGAGACATCCTCATTGAAGAGGACAAGCCCATCACTAAGAAAAGGATGGAGCAAACAAGAAAGCCCATTCATGGATCTCAAGAGACGCATGAGGAAGCTCATCATCAAAAAATCCCCGAGATGCCTCAAGGGATACATTTTCCTCCAAACAACTATTGGGAACAACTCAACACTTCTCTAGAAGGATTAAGTCATGACATGAACCAATTAAGGGTGAAACACCAAGAACACTCCATCATTCTCAATAAGATTAGAGAAGATCAAAGAGCTATATGGGAGGAGCAACAAAGGCAAGGAAGAGACATAGAGGAGCTCAAGAACACCATTGGTCCTTCAAGGAGAAGGCGCCACCATCACTAAGGTGGACTCATTCCTTAACTTCCTTGTTCTTATCTCTCTGTTTTTCGGTTTTTGAACTTTATGTTTATCTATGTTTGTGTCTTTATTACATGATCATTAGTGTCTAGTAACTATGTCTTAAGGCTATGAATAATTCCATGAATCCTTCACCTTTCTTAAATGAAAAATGTTTTTAATTCAAAAGAACAAGAAGTACATGAGTTTCAAATTCATCATTAAAATTAGTTTAATTATATTGATGTGGTGACAATACTTTTTGTTTTCTGAATGAATGCTTGAAGAGTTCATATTTTTTATCTTGTTGTTTATGAATGTTAAAATTGTTGGCTCTTGAAAGAATAATGAAAAAGAGAAATGTTATTGATTATCTGAAAAATCATAAAATTGATTTTTGAAGCAAAAAAAGCAGTGAAGAACAAAGCTTGCGAAAAAAAAAGTGGCGAAAAAATTATAAAAGAAAAAGAAAAAGCAAGCAGAAAAAGTCAATAGCCCTTAAAACCAAAAGGCAAGGGTAAAAAGGATCCAAGGCTTTGAGCATCAGTGGATAGGAGGGCCCAAGGAAATAAGTCCATGCCTAAGCGGCTAAATCAAGCTGTCATTAACCATGTGCTTGTGGCATGCAGGTCCAAGTGAAAAGCTTGAGACTGAGTGGTTAAAGTCGTGATCCAAAGCAAAAAGAGTGTGCTTAAGAGCTCTGGACACCTCTAACTGGGGACTTTAGCAAAGTTGAGTCACAATCTGAAAAGGTTTACCCAGTCATGTGTCTGCGGCATTTATGTATCCGGTGGTAATACTGGAAAACAAAGTGCTTAGGGCTACGACCAAGACTCATAAAAGTAGTTGTGTTCAAGAATCAACATACTAAACTAGGAGAATCAATAACACTATCTGAACTCTGAGTTCCTATGGATGCCAATTATTCTAAACTCCAAAGGATAAAGTGAGATGCCAAAACTATTCAGAAGCAAAAAGCTACAAGTCCCGCTTATCTAATTAGAACTAATATTCATTGATATTTTGGGATTTATAGTATATTCTCTTCTTTTTATCCTATTTGATTTTCAGTTGCTTGGGGACAAACAACAATTTAAGTTTGGTGTTGTGATGAGCGGATAATTTATACGCTTTTTGGCATTATTTTTAGGTAGTTTTTAGTAGAATCTAGCTATTTTTAGGGATGTTTTTATTAGTTTTTATGCAAAATTCACATTTCTAGACTTTACTATGAGTTTGTGTGTTTTTCTATGATTTCAGATATTTTTTGGTTGAAATTGAGGAACCTGAGCAAAAATCTAATAGGAGGCTGAAAAAGGACTACAGATGTTGTTGGATTCTGACCTCCCTGCACTCGAAATGGATTTTCTGGACCTACAGAAATCCAAATGGTGCGTTCTCAATTGCGTTGGAAATTAGACATCTAGGGCTTTCCAGCAATATACAGTAGTTCATACTTTATTTGAGTTTAGATGATGCAAATTGGCATTCAATGCCAGTTCCATGCTGCATTCTGGAGTAAAACGCCAGAAACACGTCACAAACCGGAGTTAAACGCCAAAAACACGTTACAACTTGGCGTTTAACTCCAAGAGAAGGCTCTGCACGTGTAAAGCTCAAGCTCAGCCCAAGAACACACTAAAGTGGGCCCCGAAAGTGGATTTCTGCACTTAGACTTATTTCTGTAAACCCTAGTAGCTAGTCTAGAATAAATAGAACTTTTTACTATTGTATTAGACGTCTTTGGATGGATCTTTAATCAGTGTATGCGATTTTAGACATTCACGAGGGCTGGCCATCGGCCATGCCTAGACCATCACTTATGTATTTTCAACGGTGGAGTTTCTACACACCATAGATTAAGGTGTGGAGCTCTGCTGTTCCTCGAGTATTAATGCAATTACTATTATTCTTCTATTCAATTCAGCTTATTCTTATTCTAAGATATTCGCTGCACTTCAACATGATGAATGTGATGATCCGTGACACTCATCATCATTCTCACCTATGAACGCGTGCCTGACAACCATTCCCGTTCTACCTTAAATCGAGCGCGTGTCTCTTAGCCTCTATTCCGAAAGATCGGAGTCTTTGTGGTATAAGCTAGAATTATTGGCAGCCATTCCTAAGATCCGAAAAGTCTAAACTTTGTCTGTGGTATTCTGAGTAGGATCTGAGATGGGATGACTATGACGAGCTTCAAACTCGCGAGTGTTGGGCGTAGTGACAGACGCAAAAGGATCAATGGATCCTATTCCAACATGATCGAGAACCGACAGATGATTAGTCATGCTGTGATAGAGCATTTGGACCATTTTTACTGAGAGGATGGGAAGTAGCCATTGACAACGGTGACGCCCTACATACAGCTTGCCATAGAATGGAGTAAGAATGATTGGAGGAAGGCAGTAGGAAAGCAGAGATTTAGAAGGGACAAAGCATCTCCATACACTTATCTGAAATTTCCACCAATGATTTACATAAGTATCTCTATCTCAATTTTATGCTTTATTTATCTTTATTTTTGAAAACCATCATAACCATTAGAATCCACCTGACTGAGATTTACAAGATGACTGACGTTGGGATTTTTGCTAGTAAAGAAATATAGTCGCGTTGTAGATATAGTTTCTAAACTAACAGAAATCCCTTCGTACAAACGTTTTGGTTGTCACAAGTAACAAACCCTTAAATAAATTGATAACCGAAGTATTTAAACCTCGGGTCGTCTTCTCAAGGAATTGCAGGGAGGTTGTTCTTATTATTGGTTATGAAGATTGTAAATCGGGGTTTTAAAAATGAGGAACAAGTAATTTAAATTGCAATTAAAATAAGTAAAAGACTGTAAAATAAATAAATAACTGTAAAACACACTTTTGGAAAGGTATGAGAAATTGGAAGTCCTATCCTAGTTATCCTTATCAATGATGATGAAAATTGAATCTTAATTCCACTTAGTTAACCTCTACTGGTGCAAAGGAAGGTCAAGTGACTAATTAGATTGATCTTCAAATCCTAGTTAATTCCTAGAAAAAGATTAGGATTATTGAAGTTCAAGCTAATTAGCAAAGATAACAATTATCGATCATATTGAGTCTAATAACTCTTGAGTTACTGATTTCCTAACCAAGACCAAAAGGAGAAAAGTAAATCTACTAGAATAAAAATGTCTTCAGATTAGAAGCAACAATAACATAAATAAAGGGGAGCAATAATAAACTAAAATACCTCAAATAACATTAATTCAAAGCAGTCAAATCTAACATAGAAAAGTTCATAAGCCAAATAGGCAACATAAGTAATACAAGCATCAAAATATCTAAAAGTAAAAGAGAAATAAAAAGTAAAAGGAATATTGAACCTGTGATGAAGAAGAAAAATTGGGAGTTGAAATAATAAAAATTCTTAATTTCTAAAAAATCCTAATCCTAATCCTAAGAGAGAGGAGAGAACCTCTCTCACTAAAAACTACATCTAAAACCTAAAATTTAATTATGAAAAGCATGATTATGAATGGATGCATTCCCCCACTTTATAGCCTCTAATCTATGCTTTCTGAGCCGAAAATTGGGTCAGAAACAACCCAAAAATCGCTAATTTTGAAATCTGGTATGTACAGGTCGCGGGAAAGTGACGCGGAAGCGTCGTCCACGCGTTTGCGTGGAATGAGATTCGCAGATGCGATGCGGTTGCGTCATTCACGCGTCCGTGTCATCTAACTTCAAAGCAGCTATGACAAATTATATATCGTTGCGAAGCCCCGGATGTTAGCTTTCCAATGCAACTAGAACCGCGTCATTTGGACCTCTGTAGCTCAAGTTATAGCTGTTTTAGTGCAAGAGGGTCAGGCTGACAGCTTCGTAGTTCCTTCAACTTCTTGTATTCCTTCCACTTTTGCATGCTTCCTTTCCATCTTCTAAGCCATTCCTGCCTTGTAATCTCTGAAATCACTTAACACACATATCAAGGCATCTAATGGTAATAAGAGAGGATTAATATTAGCAAATATAAGGCCAAAGAAGCATGTTTTCAATCATAGCACAAAATTAGGAAGGAGAATGTAAACCCATGTATTTAGTATGAATAAGTGTATGAAAGATCGAAAAAATCCACTCAATTTAGCACAATATAAACCATAAAATAGTGGTTTATCAATCTCCCCACACTTAAACATTAGCATGTCCTCATGCTAAGCTCAAGAGAACTAAAAGAGTGAAGAGGAATGATAGAATGTATGAAATGCAACCTATCTATATGAATGCAACTACATGCAAAGATGTTTCTACCTACTTGGTTAAAAGTAAATAAGTTCTCCAAGACAAAAATAATTCAAATTCTACTAATTCAAATCACAAAATACAATACAAATAACTTGCAAGAAGAAGATAGCTCATGAAAGCAGGAAACATAGAATTAAGCACTGAACCCTTACTGGTAGTGTATATCACTCTAGCTCTCAAGTGTCTAGGGTCAATTCTCTCAATTCTCTGTAGAACCTATGCACAATTACTCAAGAGGGGGGGGGGGTGAATTGAGTATTGCAACAACAATTAATATTTTTGCGAAAGTTAAAGACAATATACAAAAGTGTTATTGTACTAGTATTTTTCCAAGAGCTTAACTCAATTGCTAAGCATTTATAAGGAGCTTTTACTTTCCAATAGACACCAACTCAAATAAATTGATCAAGCTTTTCACCAATCGGACTTAAGCTATTCCTTAAGTACTTACGAAGCTACTTTTCGATCACAATTTATTTGCTCAAAGGTAAAAGACAATAATATTGAAGAGATGAGTTTGGAGAGATGCAAACGCTATTTAGAGTGGTTCGGCACAATCCTTGTCCTACGTCCACTTTCTTTCTCAATCGCAATTGAGAAGTTCCACTATTGCCAAGCTTCAAGGTGCTCGCGCAAAACCTTTTACAATCCGAGTCCTTAGTTTCTAACACCTCACGGTATATGATCACCACTCGTATACTAACCCACTCCACTTAAAGATACCTTCTCTAAGATTTGCCTTGAGTACTTAGTATACCTCTTTGGTATCCTCACCGACTATAGTGTTTATAACTCTTGACTCAACCTTGGAGATCACACTCCAATTTACAAAGTGTACAAGAAAACAATTCTCAAAGAATTGTTGAGATGAAATGGGTACTCTCTAGAAGAGTGTATGATTACAAGTTTAGCACTATTGAACCAATTGATATTGCTCTCTCAAATTGTGTATTATAACACCTTAAAAATGTGTAGAATGAAAGAATATGAACAAGATAGTTTGCAAATGCTCAAAGATGTTAAATAAGGCTTCAATCCATCTATTTATAGATTCCCCAAACCTTAGAAACGTTGGGGAGTTAATGAGATGGAGCCTTTTTGTCAAAACTAGCCGTTTTTTATGTTTTTGAATCATTTGCATCGATGCATAACACTTTGCATCGATGCAAATGTGTCTTTGAAGCTGAAATTTGAATTTTCAGCTAGGTTGCATCGATGCAAACATCTTTGCATCGATGCAACAAGTCGTCGTATGCTTTGCATCGATGCAAGATGAGTGTGCATCGATGCAAACCTTAAAGAATGGCTTAAAATCACTTCAAAACATTTAGGATTGATCTCAAACTTGTTGGAGTCAATTCCTATGCTTTTCTACCTTTGAAAACAAGTTTTAAACCATTTGGCTAGCATCGAATTGCAAGATGTGCATCAAAATATTTTGTGAGTGTGTGTTGAGAGATTTAGCAATTGGTTCTTAACAAGAAGTTACCTAAGTCCTAAGACACTATACTTGTCTTCAAATGTTGTGGACTTGAGTTTCTTGTTGTTGTTGTGTTGCTTTCAACTCTTCATTCCTCACCGTTGAATGTTGGTTTGTCTTTCATGTCGTTTGTTGGTTTGTCATTCATCAAAACCTACGAATACAAACTTCGCATACAAGCAACATGATTTACAATTTCCCCCTTTTTGATAATGACAAACCAATTTTGAGGATATGCATTTATAAATGATTTTGAAAGCAACAATAATGCACTTTGTTTTATAGAAAGCTTTGGAGAAGACTTTAAAAAAAAAAATTTTGCAGGAGTTCCCCCTAAATATGTGCATTTGTTCCCTTAAAGGGCGTTTATCAAAGAAAACGATTTAGATATCAAAGTTTTTTGCTTAGCGGAAGTCTTTTTGAAATCATTGTTTCGCAAACTTATTTCTTCTTTTCAAATCCTCAAACTTCTTCTTTTTCAAAAGTTTAAAACTTCAAAAAGTTTAAAACTTCAAATATCCTCAAACTTTTCTTCCCCCTTTTGACATTATCAAAAAGAAAGGAGTTTGAAATGTGTCATAGAAGCATGCATAAAACAATGAATTTTTTTTTTAAGTTCAATTTCTCTATTAATCTCAAGGATGAAATATTCCCCCTTTCAAAAAGAATTTGATTTCCTCTTTTTATATATAACAAGCATGCATAATTCCCCCTAAAGAAGTGAAATATATCAAGGCATGCATATTAACTTAAAATAGGGGTACCAAGCCTATTTTGAGTTATTCACCAAATAAGCATACAAGCATTAATCTTTAAACAAAATTATGAAGGAAATATCAAAGTATTTAAGCCATAATAGAAATCCTTAGCTTACTAGGAGTTAGTTTAACAATTCATATAATCAAATAAACATAAAGCAATAAAAAGTGACTTGATGAAGAGGAGACAATCAATCTTGGTCTTCATCATCATCACTATCCTCTTCATATGGTAGGTGGATGCCGAAATGCTCATATAAGTCATCAATACGACGATCCAAGCGACCCGTGCGATGATCTACACGAGACACACGACGATTAAGTGCTTCAAGTTGCCTACCATGCTCAACTTCAATTCTTTGGATGTTTTGGTTGATGGATTGTAATTCTCTCATTGTATCAACCAAGGAGGGTGGTTCTTGAGCTTGAGGTTCTTGTGGAGGAGCTTGCTCTTGAGGACCTTGTTCATCAACATTTCTTCTTCCCATTTTGTTGAAAAGATGAGTGTTGATACAAGATTGAGGTGGTACTTCCTTGGCAATCTCATTTGATACATCAATACCAACATAATCAAAGACTTTAGACCATAGGCAAAAGAATCCTAATCCACCATTCCTATCCTTCATCTTGAGCCTAATCATATGTTGTACTATAAAGTATGGCCAATTAATCTTAATCCCATTTATCATAGCCCACATGACAATCAAATCTTCATCATTTACATTCGCATGCCCGGATATTCTAGGTTGCAATATATAGGTCACTAGATATAACAAAGTTCTATGTTCCGCACTCATTGAATTGCAACTAATTTTGGAGTGAGCTCCTTGTACAAGGTTGAACAAATGCATGGCATTGTCCTTTGAATAACCCCATTCATCAATTGGGGTTTTACCACCTTGAAACAAGTCACCTTGATTTGGCAACTCCCAAATGGTGGCTAACTCATCACCATCTAGCCTATAATCCTTTCTTCCTATCTTGAAGAATAATGTGAAATTTGATTCATCTTCCTCAATAATCTCAATCATGAGTGTACTATAGGCTATGGCAACTAAATCCGGATAATATTTACTCTTAATTTGAACAAAATCCATGAGGCCTTGATGAACTAGAATAGCCTTAAGAGTATCAAACTTATGAATGACAAGAAGGGTCGGATCCAAATACCTCGGAGGAATTTCCTTTCTTCCGGTGAGCTTTGCCTCATAGAATTGAAGATCTTCATTAGAAGCAAAGTACCTTGCCAAAGGATGATCATTTGGAGGTGGAACCACACTTGAAGAGCCTTTTGACTTCTTGATGGTTCTCTTGATTCTAGGCATTGTGGATGATTTTGTTTTATGGGTTTTGTAGAGGAGAATGTGGGGACTTCAAATATGTAATTTGTTTGTAGTGGGTGTCTAAGTTTTGTGAGTTGTATGAAGCTATATGTGAGCTTGTTTTGGAGGTTATGGAGGTTTGAATGTGGGGATATGAGTTGTGAGGTTGAAGATAATGAAAAAGTGGGGTTTTGTTGCTCAAAAAAATGCCAAATTCGCGTGTTTTTGCGCAATTGGTTGTGTTTGCATCGATGCAATAGGCTTTGCATCGATGCACATAGCACGACGTGTGCTTTGCATCGATGCAAAGCTTGGTTGCATCGATGCAAAATGCATCATTTTGCCCAGAATCACCAAATTTTCATCCTTTGGTGGTTCTTTCTTCAATCCTTTGAGTTCCATCATGTATATACTTACTTAAACCATTATAAACTTCAATCTGTTGATCCTCCATTGTTTGTAATCTTCAAATTCTTCAATCTACCTCAAGATTAATCACTCATTCATCAACTCATAAACCTACAAAACAATGACTAATTGGATATCTCCAATGCTTAAGTTAGTAAGAGATACAAAAATAGCAATATAAATACAATGAATTCAAACAAATCATATTAGATTAGAATCCAAGATACCAAGTTCATTTCGGATGTTAAAAAAACTTTCTTTACATAAAGGTTTAGTGAAGATGTCCGCTAGTTGTTTACTAGTTTCGACAAATTCAATAACCACATCACCCTTTTCAACATGGTCCCTTATGAAGTGATGTCTAATCTCAATATGCTTGGTTCTTGAATGTTGAACCGGATTCTTGGTTAAATTTATTGCACTAGTATTATCACATTTGATAGGAATGTGATCTAGCATGAGTCCATAGTCCACAAGTTGTTGTTTCATCCATAAAATTTGGGCGCAACAACTACCGGCGGCTACATACTCGGCTTCGGCGGTAGACAAGGCTACACTTGTTTCTTACTATGCCATGAAACAAGAGAGTTTCCTAGCAAGTGACAAGTGCCGCTAGTGCTTTTCCTATCCAATTTGCAACCGGCAAAATCGGAATCGGAATAACCAATCAAATCACAAGTGGATCCTTTCGGATACCACAATCCAACATTTAATGTTCCTATGAGATACTTCATAATCCTTTTCACCGCACTTAAGTGAGATTCCTTAGGATTAGCTTGGTATCTCGCACACATGCATACACTAAACATGATATCTGGCCTACTTGCCGTTAGATAAAGTAATGATCCTATCATGCCTCTATACTTCTTTACATCTATGCTTTTACCTTGTTCATCTTTGTCAAGGTAGCAAGTAGTGCTCATTGGTGTGTCCATTGCCTTAGCATTGTCCATTCCAAATCTTTTGAGCAGTTCCTTGCAATATTTGGTTTGGCTAACGAAAGTTCCTTCTTTTCCTTGTTTGATTTGAAGACCAAGGAAGAAGTTGAGTTCGCCCATCATGGACATTTCAAATTCACTTTGCATGAGGTTTGAGAAAAACTTGCAAAGTGATTCGTTAGTTGAACCAAATATTATGTCATCGACGTAAACTTGTACCAAAAGGATATTTTTGTTTTCAATCAAGATAAATAAAGTTGTATCAACCTTCCCTCTTCTAAAACCATTTTCTGTTAAAAACTTGCTCAAACGTTCATACCAAGCTCTTGGAGCTTGTTTAAGACCATAAAGAGCTTTCTTGAGTTTAAAAATATGATTAGGATTTTCATAATCCTCAAAACCGGGAGGTTGTTCAACATATACTTCTTCTTGAATGAAACCATTAAGAAAGGCACTCTTAACATCCATTTGATAAAGTTTGAAGTTATAAGAGGATGCAAAAGCAAGTAACATCCTAATAGCTTCTAATCTAGCTACGGGAGCATAAGTTTCGTCATAATCAATGCCTTCCTCTTGATTATAACCTTTAGCTACTAATCTAGCTTTGTTTCTAACAATTGTACCATTTTCATCGAGTTTATTTCTAAAAACCCATTTTGTTCCTACAATTGTTTGATTACTTGGTTTAGGCACCAATTCCCAAACGTCATTTCGTTTGAATTGGTTAAGCTCCTCTTGCATTGCCATAGCCCAATGTTCATCATCAATTGCGGACTCAATGCTAGATGGTTCAATTTGAGAAACAAAAGCACTATATGCAAATAAATTTCTAAAAGTGGATCGAGTTGTTACCCCTTTCGAAACATCACCAATGACGTTGTCTAGAGGATGATCCTTTGAAGTACGCCAATCCTTTGGAAGTGCATTTATTTGTGCTTGTGATGGTTCAATTTCTTCAACTTGAACAATATCCTTTGTTGAGCTTGTAGAGGCTTCATTTAAATCTTTTTCTTTGTCTTCACCATTCAAATTTAGTGAATCAAAGTTTTCTACATTTTCATCAAAATCTTTTCTAGCACAACAACGGTTAGTTTCATCAAAAGCGACATGAATACTTTCTTCCATAGTCATGATGCGTTTATTATATACTCTAAAAGCTTTGCTAGTTAAAGAGTAGCCTAAGAAGATTCCTTCATCAGCCTTAGCATCAAATTTGCCTAAGTTATCTTTTCCATTATTTAGAATAAAGCATTTACAACCAAAGACGTGAAGGTGGGAAATATTTGGCTTTCTTCCTTTGTACAATTCGTACGGTGTTTTCTTAAGAATAGGTCGAATGATAATCCTATTCATAACATAACACGCGGTGCTAACCGCATCCGCCCAAAAGTACTTAGGAATATTAGCCTCATTGAGCATAGTTCTCGCCATTTCTTCTAAATGACGATTTTTCCTTTCAACCACACCATTTTGTTGTGGTGTTCTAGGAGAGGAAAAATTATGCTCAATGCCATTTTCTTCACAAAAAGTTTCAAAAAGATTGTTTTCAAATTCTCCACCATGATCACTTCTAATAGATGATATATGCAAATTCTTTTCATTTTAAATAACTTTGGCTAATCTTTTGAATGCTCGAAATGCATCACTCTTGTTTGCTAGGAACAAGGTCCATGTAAATCGAGAGTAATCATCAACAATAACTAAAGCATAGTAATTGCCACCAAAGCTCATAGTCCTAGAAGGACCAAATAAATCCATGTGCAAAAGTTGTAATGGCCTTGTTGTTGAAACAATGTTTTTGGATTTAAAAGAGGCCTTTACTTGTTTTCCCTTTTGACATGCGTCGCAAAGGACGTCTTTTTCAAAACGTAGCTTTGGTAAGCCAATTACTGACTCTTTAGAGACCAACTTGTTAAGATGGTCCATGTTAGCATGAGCTACTCTACGATGCCATAACCAAGTTTCATCATTTTTACTAACAAGGCATTTCACATCATTTGAGGAGACTTCATTTAGATTAATCATGTATACATTGTCAACACGGTGCCCAATTAGCACAATTTCATTAGTGTCTTGCCTTTTTATCAAACAACATTTTGAATCAAAGGTGACTAAGTTTCCTTTGTCACAAAGTTGGCTAACACTAATGAGATTGTGTTTGAGACCTTTGACAAGTATAACATTATCTATGGAGGTAGAAGGATTTTTACCAACTTTTCCAACGCCGATTACTTTGCCGGTGTTGTTGTCTCCATAGATCACGTTTCCTCCGTTTGTAGGCTCTATTGCGGTGAACTTTGATTCATTGCCGGTCATGTGTTTGGAGCATCCACTATCAACATACCAATTTGTATCCTTAGCTCCAACACGTACCTACAAAATAATTAAAATTTGGATTTAGGTACCCAAGTGAATTTGGGTCCTTGATGGTTAGTATGAGCATAATGCCCATAAGGTGCCCATCTCGTATCTTGACTACGAAAGTTTATATGTTTAATTCTAGTAAAGCATACGGGTGCTATATGACCTACTTTATTACAATAATGACATATGACATTTGGATTATGCATCCTATGCATGTTTCTAAATGGTTGCCTAGGTTGTTTCCTAAATGCAACATCTTTTGATCTATATGCATTGTGATTATAATTTCTAAATGAAGCATGTTGAGGAGGACGTTTAAAGGCTTCATTCCTTTTAGGCATGCTTGCCTTTTGGGCTTGCGGTTGCCTAATAGGAGTTTTAGTATTTTTAAATTTTCCTTTTTCAAATCCTAAACCTTCCTTATTATGAACATGCTTTTGGTTTTTCAACATTTTATCTAAGTTCTTTGAAGATTCATTGAACTTAGCTAAAGTGTTCTTAAGATTTGTAATTTCATTTTCATGCATTTTACAAGATTTGTATGGATCACTACTTGTGCTACACTTATCTTTTCCAAGATTGATATTCTCGTTTTTCAACATCTCATTTTGTTTTAAAAGATCCATATTCTTTTTCTTTAGGAGAGAATAATCTTGGGTAAGTTTTGTGTACACCTCAAGTAAGGCATCATATTCATCTTGTAAATTAAAAGAAGTGAAGTTGTCATCACTAACCTTTTCTTCGCTTGCCATTAAGCAAAGATTTGCAACCTCGTCGTCATCGGAGTCGGATTCATCCTCGTTCTCCCATGATATGTATGCTTTCTCCTTCTTCTTAAATTTCTTGTTTTTGTCCTCCTTTTGAAGTTTTGGACAATTGGGTTTGATGTGTCCAACTTCTCCACACTCATAGCATTTTGGTACCTTTGTTTTGCTCTTGAAGTTTTTCTTCATTGCAAACTTATTGAATCATTTTAATAAGAGTGCAAATTCTTCATCTCCTTCTTCTTCATTATTATCACTCTCTTCTTGCAGTGATGTTGTTTTAAGGGCGAGACTTTTCTTCTTGCTTTCTTCACCTTTTTGTCTATTTAGCATAGTCATTTCATAGGTGAGAAGATTACCTCGTAATTGATCATAGAGCCTTCCTTCCACAATGGCGTTCACTTTGGAGTTCCATTTTGGTGTAAGGCTTGTAAGCACCTTGGTCACAATTTGTTTATCATTGTACTTTGTGCCAAGCATGCTTAGATTGTTGAAGATCTTGGAGAGTCTTTCAAGAGCTTCTTCAATGCTCTCTTCATCTTTCATTTTAAAATTTTCCCATTCATGAACCAACATAAATACCTTTGATTCTTTGACGTGGTCGGTTCCTTCGTAAGTGATTTGGAGTTTATCCCAAATTTCTTTAGCGGTTTCACATGTAGAGATCTTCATATAATCATGCTCGTTAAGTGCACAATGAATGAAGTTGATGGCTTTATCATTCATTGCCACTTTCTTCCAATCATCGTCACTATATTCATCTTCTCCTTTCGGTACTTGCTTTGAGACGGAGACTTCTCCTTCTTTAGCGCTTGTTGTCTTTGTTGGAATGTGATTTCCATTCTCAATCACTTTCCAAATTCTCACATCTTGAGAATGGATCCAAATTCTCATCTTATTTTTCCAATAAGAGTAATTTGTTCCGCTAAAAAGAGGAGGTCTAGTGGTTGAGTTACCTTCGCTAGTATTGTTGTTAAAGCCTGTGCTTGCCATGATCTTTTCCCTTAAACGGTTAAGTCTTTCAAAGGGTTAAGCTCTGATACCACTTGTAGAACCTATGCACAATTACTCAAGAGGGGGGGGGGTGAATTGAGTATTGCAACAACAATTAATATTTTTGCGAAAGTTAAAGACAATATACAAAAGTGTTATTGTACTAGTATTTTTCCAAGAGCTTAACTCAATTGCTAAGCATTTATAAGGAGCTTTTACTTTCCAATAGACACCAACTCAAATAAATTGATCAAGCTTTTCACCAATCGGACTTAAGCTATTCCTTAAGTACTTACGAAGCTACTTTTCGATCATAATTTATTTGCTCAAGGGTAAAAGACAATAATATTGAAGAGATGAGTTTGGAGAGATGCAAACGCTATTTAGAGTGGTTCGGCACAATCCTTGTCCTACGTCCACTTTCTTTCTCAATCGCAATTGAGAAGTTCCACTATTGCCAAGCTTCAAGGTGCTCGCGCAAAACCTTTTACAATCCGAGTCCTTAGTTTCTAACACCTCACGGTATATGATCACCACTCGTATACTAACCCACTCCACTTAGAGATACCTTCTCTAAGATTTGCCTTGAGTACTTAGTATACCTCTTTGGTATCCTCACCGACTATAGTGTTTATAACTCTTGACTCAACCTTGGAGATCACACTCCAATTTACAAAGTGTACAAGAAAACAATTCTCAAAGAATTGTTGAGATGAAATGGGTACTCTCTAGAAGAGTGTATGATTACAAGTTTAGCACTATTGAACCAATTGATATTGCTCTCTCAAATTGTGTATTATAACACCTTAAAAATGTGTAGAATGAAAGAATATGAACAAGATAGTTTGCAAATGCTCAAAGATGTGAAATAAGGCTTCAATCCATCTATTTATAGATTCCCCAAACCTTAGAAACGTTGGGGAGTTAATGAGATGGAGCCTTTTTGTCAAAACTAGCCGTTTTTTACGTTTTTGAATCATTTGCATCGATGCATAACACTTTGCATCGATGCAAATGTGTCTTTGAAGCTGAAATTTGAATTTTCAGCTAGGTTGCATCGATGCAAACATCTTTGCATCGATGCAACAAGTCGTCGTATGCTTTGCATCGATGCAAGATGAGTGTGCATCGATGCAAACCTTAAAGAATGGCTTAAAATCACTTCAAAACATTTAGGATTGATCTTAAACTTGTTGGAGTCAATTCCTATGCTTTTCTACCTTTGAAAACAAGTTTTAAACCATTTGGCTAGCATCGAATTGCAAGATGTGCATCAAAACATTTTGTGAGTGTGTGTTGAGAGATTTAGCAATTGGTTCTTAACAAGAAGTTACCTAAGTCCTAAGACACTATACTTGTCTTCAAATGTTGTGGACTTGAGTTTCTTGTTGTTGTTGTGTTGCTTTCAACTCTTCATTCCTCACCGTTGAATGTTAGTTTGTCTTTCATGTCGTTTGTTGGTTTGTCATTCATCAAAACCTACGAATACAAACTTCGCATACAAGCAACATGATTTACATTCTCTACTAATCTTGCTTTCTATAGCTTGCTTTTCATCTAACAATCAACAAAAATTTAATGCACCAGGGTCAAGGTAGGATTGTATTAGGCCAAGTGGACTAAAATCTGAATCCTTAATTAACATAAACTTTTCCCACCTAACTTAAGACAATCCATATAATCACAATACAAGATCTAACTTCCCATTAACTGTGTTTTCCACATATTCATGCATCCTAAATTTGAGTTCAGTACATATGCATTGATACCAACACTTACTTTGGGGCATTTTGTCCCCTTTTATTATTTGTTTTTTTTCTTTTCTCTCTTTTTTTTTTATTTTTCTCAATGCATATGATTAAAGTATTGAATGCAATAATATGTTCTCAACTATTATTTTGCACATTTTCACTAAAATATACAACACCCAATTACTCAAACCAAATATTTTTAAATCCAACTTTCCCACACTTAAATCATGAGCACGTTTACTAGTCTATGCTAATCAAGAATTCAAATTAAGGACATTATTATTTTCCTCTTAGAGTTAGTAATGAGCTAAAGTAAAGAACAAATGGGTGAAATAGACTCAAATTGGTTTACAAAGGATAATGGAAGGGTAAGGCCATATGGGTATGTAAGCTTAGTGAAACAAGGCCTCAATCATATAAGTGCATGCATGCATCAAATAATGGAAATATAGAATTAAGCAAGACAAATATCACAATTTTAGAGAGAAAAACACACACCAAAAATAAAATATTGGTTAATAGAATGCAACCAATCAAATGGGCTCAAAATCTCACTGGTTTTGTGTGTTCGAGCTCTAAACCATGTTCCAAAATAATATTTCTTCATACAAGTTTTTCAAAAAATTTTTAATTTAAATTAGTGAAATACTATAAAAAGTTTCTTGAAAAAGAAAATATTACTTCAACCAAGTGGTAAAATATGCACAAAATCAAACAAACATGCAAATGCAACAACTAACAAGGAAAATAAACCATTGGTGTTGAGATAGAAGAGTAACTAACCCATGGAGATCGGTATCGACCTCCCCACACTTAAAGATTGCACCGTCCTCGGTGCATACTAAGATGTGCAAGTGGATGGGGGTTGTTTCAACTGATGCTTTTCTTTAAAGATTGAGCAGATGAACTTGTTTGTCTCTCCAGTAAGAAGCTTTTCCTCTCCCTTCGTGGTGGCCATCCTGAAAGAAGAGAAAAAGAAGAAAAGTAACCCAAAAATAAAGATAGAAAACAAATAAAATATGGGTGTTAATGCCAAATAATAAGGGTCTCAAGTACATGGTAGCTACAACATGTGCATGAGAAAGCAATAGAAGCACATGGCATACCAATGGTGCAAAAATTGCAACAATGGGGAAGAGAGTGTGGGTAAAGAAAGACAATATAAATTCATGTCAATGCAAAATTAATACAAGTATTATAAAAGATTAGCATTGACTTAAATAATATTACCCAACCAGAACAAGTCACTAAGCACCCAAAATAATTCAAAAGAAGATGCAACAGTTAAATAAGAAAATTAACACCAAAGGAAAAATAATGAATTTAGAAAAGAAAAATATGCACTAAATTAAAATGCAATGAATGAAATATGCAAATAAATTAAGTAAAATAGAATGAAGGTGAAAAGGAATGAGAAGTGAAAGAAATAAAGTAAGTAAGAAAGAAGAGAAGATAGAAGAAATTAGGATTAGGAAAGAAAAGATAAGATAATTGGCGCTGATCTGGAGAAGTTGCGCGGCGCAGGTGACGCGGACGCGTGAGTGACGCATTCGCGAAGGTGGAGCTGTTGTCAAGTGATGCAGCCACGTGAGGCACGCGGTTGCGTGAGTGAATTTGTGCTACTGGCGCGAGGGCAGCCGCGCGCTCGTGCAACTCTTTGTTTGAAACTCATTGTGCCAAAAATCTGGGTGACGCGTTCGCGTGACTGACGCGATCGCGTGGATGGCCTAAATTTGAAAATGGCGCGGACGCGTGGCAGGGCTTGTACTTCTAGCACGAGTCCAGCCCAATTCGAGCTCAATTTTCGGCCATACACCCTTTTTACGTCGATTTGGAGGCACACGTTCGCGTGGGTGACGCGGATGCGTGGGAGGCATTTTTCCCACATGACGCGGACGCGTCAGCGACGTGGTCGCGTGGATCAATTTGTGCCAAAGGCACGCCTCCAGCCACGCTCTCGCGTGACTCTCTGTTTACTTTTCTTTTCTCCTTAATGCACCTGCGACGCGGACGCGTCAGCGACGATGTCGCGTCGCGTGCGAAATTTTTTTTTAATACAGTATGCAGAATGCAATGCTTAATATGAATGCTATGCAAGTATGCATGATTCCAGGTTCAATCAAAACTAAAAAACAAATGAAACAGACTAAAATGAAAACTAAAAAAGGAACGACCATACCATGGTGGGTTGTCTCCCACCTAGCACTTTTAGTTAAAGTCCTTAAGTTGGACATTTGATGAGCTTCCTGCTAGGGTGGCTTGTGCTTGAATTCGTCCAGGAATTTCCACCAGTGTTTGGAATGACAACATCCTCCGGGGTCCCAAACTAGGCATGTAAAGCTTCTGAGCAACTTCAAACATATTCTCAGGCTCCCGGGGTGACGACTGTCGGAATAGATTCCAGGATCCCAAATTCTACTTTTACACCCATTTTTGTCTTGATTTGCATCTTTCCAGCCGGGCGGTTTAGAAATTAGATTCTCACCAAGATGACCAAACGTTTTCTGAGATCCATTCGATTGAACGTGATACCAATCCGTGCACTTCGAGTTGAGGCGTGGAACCTTATTGAACCTTGTGCACCGGCTCTGAGTATGAGCCATTTCCCTTTTACTCTTAAAATCGCAGAGAGCTCTAAGCTGGCCATCTGTTTCAAGTAAACCATATTCAAGTGGAAAGGTAAAGATGAAAGTTAAGGATTTTACCCACTTGAAGTTGGAATTGAGTGGTAGTGGCCTTGGAACAAGTGTTTCCAGTGGTTCTGCAAGCTCTACTCCCTTGTGGTCTTCAGTGAGTTCCTCCACTTCTTTGCAAACTTCTTCAGCTTCAACCATGTCTTGATCAAAGTAACTGATATCTTCCTCATCACTTGAGTCATAATTGAGAGGTTGAGAAAAGTCGACCTCTGCATCATCTTTGTATTCACTTGGGGAAGATTCTTCTGTCTCAAAGAATTCACTTGTGGATGCAAGTTCATTGCTAAGAGAACTCGACTCGTGATCATCGTCATCAAGGAAATTTGCTTCTTGGGTTATTCCGTCCAATTCTTCATAAGATATCTGCATTGGAGGCTACGCAACATCCTCTGTAGCATCAATTGTAACATCCTTGACGGAATTCTCCACAACTCTGGATTCAGGTGGCGGTTCGGCATCTCCTAAATCTTCAACCAACTCTTCTTCTTCTACAATGACAGCTTCCTCTATTTGTTCCAGTACGAAGTTATGCTCTATGCTGTCCACTGGAGCTTCTAGTGTCTTCTTTGTGCTGCGTTCTTCATTGGATTCTCCACATGAAGCCATGGGAGTCTGTTGAGGGGCTGAACGTCTGGAAGATAATTGATTTATTGCTTGCTCCAGTTGATGAAGGGTTGCATTAAATTAGTTTACTGATTCTTTGAAGCGAACCTATGATTCTTGGCTCGATGATTGTGAACATGGTGTATAGGGGAGTGGTGGTTCTTGGGAGTAATTGGATTGGCGTTGGGGTGGATAGGGATCATGTGGTAGTGAATGGTGAAAAGAAGCTTGTGAGTGTGGTGGATTGAGGTTGTGTCGAGAGGATGGTCTCTGAGCGCAGGGTGGGGCTTGTTGGTAGTTACAAGGCGGTCCACCAAATCTATCAGTTGGGTATGCGTTGTAGATTCGTCTCCGTTCATGGTATCTAGGAGGGTGTTGTTGCCTAAAGGGTTGATCAGATCCTCTTGGCTCCATCCATCTTTGATTGCTTAGACCGTGATGCATAGTCCTGTTATAGCTTCCATTCCTTGCAACAAAATTAGAACCAAACTCAAAGCGAGAGGGGTGAGAATTCATAGTAGCTATCAGAAATAAGAGGGAAGAGAGAAAACAAATAAACAAGTAAAAGAAAAATATTTTTTTTTTGAAAATATTTACAATAACCAATAATAAGGCACACGTTTGCAATTTCCCGGCAATGACGCCATTTTGACGTTGGGATTTTTGCTAGTAAAGAAATATAGTCGCGTTGTAGATATAGTTTCTAAACTAACAGGAATCCCTTCGTACAAACGTTTTGGTTGTCACAAGTAACAAACCCCTAAATAAATTGATAACCGAAGTATTTAAACCTCGGGTCGTCTTCTCAAGGAATTGCAGGGAGGTTGTTCTTATTATTGGTTATGAAGATTGTAAATCGGGGTTTTAAAAATGAGGAACAAGTAATTTAAATTGCAATTAAAATAAGTAAAATACTGTAAAATAAATAAATAACTGTAAAACACACTTTTGGCAAGGTATGAGAAACTAGAAATCCTATCCTAGTTATCCTTATCAATGATGATGAAAATTGAATCTTAATTCCACTTAGTTAACCTCTACTGGTGCAAAGGAAGGTCAAGTGACTAATTAGTTTGATCTTCAAATCCTAGATAATTCCTAGAAAAAGATTGGGATTATTGAAGTTTAAGCTAATTAGCAAAGATAACAATTATCGATCACGTTGAGTCTAATAACTCCTGAGTTACTGATTTCCTAACCAAGACCAAAAGGAGAAAAGTAAATCTACTGGAATAAAAATGTCTTCAGATTGGAAGCAACAGTAACATAAATAAAGGGGAGCAATAATAAACTGAAATACCTCAAATAACATTAATTCAAAGCAGTCAAATCTAACATGGAAAAGTTCATAAGCCAAATAGGCAACATAAGTAATACAAGTATCAAAATATCTGAAAGTAAAAGAGAAATAAAAAGTAAAAGGAATATTGAACCTGTGATGAAGAATAAAAATTGGGAGTTGAAATAATGAAAATTCCTAACTTCTAAAAAATCCTAATCCTAATCCTAAGAGAGAGGAGAGAACCTCTCTCACTAAAAACTACATCTAAAACCTAAAATTGAATTATGAAAAGCATGATTATGAATGGATGCATTTCCCTACTTTATAGCCTCTAATCTGTGCTTTCTGGGCCAAAAACTAGGTCAGAAACAACCCAGAAATTACTAATTTTGAAATCTGGTACGTACAGGTCGCGGGAAAGTGACGCGGAAGTGTCGTCCACGCGTTTGCGTGGAATGAGATTCGCAGATGCGATGCAGGCGCGTCATTCACGCGTCCACGTCACCTAAATTTGGGGCAACTATGGTAAATTATATATCGTTGCAAAGCCCCAAATGTTAGCTTTCCAATGCAACTGGATTTGCATCATTTGGACTTTTGTAGCTCAAGTTATGGCCGTTTTAGTGCAAGAGGGTCAGGCTGACAGCTTCGCAGTTCCTTCAACTTCTTGTATTCCTTCCACTTTTGCATGCTTCTTTTTCATCCTCTAAGCCATTCCTGCCATGTAATCTCTGAAATCACTTAATACACATATCAAGGTATCTAATGGTAATAAGAGAGGATTAATATTAGCAAATATAAGGCCAGAGAAGCATGTTTTCAGTCATAGCACAGAATCAGGAAGGAGAATGTAAACCCATGTATTTAGTATGAATAAGTGTATGAAAGATCGATAAAATCCACTCAATTTAGCACAATATAAACCATAAAATAGTGGTTTATCAATGACCATAGCTTGCTTCATACCAACAATTTCCGTGAGATCGACCCTTACTCACGTAAGGTATTACTTGGACGACCCAGTACACTTGCTGGTTAGTTGTGCGAAGTTGTGACAAAGTATGATTCACGTTTGAGAGCTCCAAGTCTTTGGCGCCATTGTTGATGATCACAATTTCGTGCACTAATGATCATCTCCTTTCATGCAAGTTTGTAAAAAATATTTAGTGGCTCAATTCAATTGTGGTTTGGCATGGTTGTCAATACCCTTTGCCCTTGTGCATATATGCTTCTTGGGAATTATTTATTTTGACCAAGCAATTGCATTCATTTAGATAGTTGCATATAGGTAGATTGCGTTTAGTTAGTTTCAACTAAATAAATGCCATACCTTTACTTCATTCTTGGTTTAAGCATGAGGACATGCTTGGTTTAAGTGTGGGGAGGTTGATAAACCCCATTTGTAGGGTTTATCTTGTATTGATTTTAGGAGATTTTAATACCTTTTACCCACATTTATTCAATGAATTAGCATGACTTTGTGATTGTCTCCTTATTTGTGCTTAGATGTAAAAACATGCTTTTTAGGCCTTTAACTTGATGATTTTAATCTCCCTTTGATTCCACTAGATGCTTTGATGTGTTTGTTAGTGATTTCAGATTAAAAAGGCTAGGAATGGATCAAAGGAGTGAAGAGGAAAGCATGCAAAGTGGAGAAATCATGAAAAGCCAAAGAGTTGAACTCGCCCATGGATGCGCACGCGTACCAGGCGCTTACGCGAGCTTTGCGAATCACCCCATGGACGCGTACGCGTGCTGTGCGCGTGCTGTGCGCGTACGCGTAGGTGCTGGTTTATGATTTTTTAATGAAAACATGGCCAGAAAATTCTCAAAGGTTGTGGGGCCCAATCCCAACCAACTTTGGCGCCAAAGATGCTATTTAAAGCCAAGGATTGAAGAGCAAAAGGAGATTTTAGACTTTTGATCATTCACACTCATTAGGATTAGTTTAGAGTTAGTTTTAGAGAGAGAAGCTCTCACTTCTCTCTAGGATTAGGATTAGGATTAGGTTTAGTTCTTAGATCTAGATTTATATTCATTCTTTCTTCTACTTCTTCTTCTCAATTCCTTGCTTGTTACATTCATCTTCTTCTATTCTTTTGTTGTAATCTCCTTTATGTTATTTTTATGTTTTGTTGTAGATCTACTCTTGTTCTTTCTATTTTCTTTTAATTCAATTCAAGGTAATTCATAATAATTGTGTTTCTTTTGATTGTTGTTGTTAATTCCTTGCAATAATTGTTGTTAGATTTCATTCTAGTTGTCAATTTACTATGCTTTTCTTTTGTGCCTTCCAAGTGTTTGATGAAATGCTTGGTTGGATTTTAGAGTAGAATTTTGTGCTCTTGGCTTGGAAAGGTAACTTAGGAACTCTTGAGTTACTAATGTCCAAGTAATTGATGATTGGGAGCCATTGACTCTAGTTCTCACTAATTGAATTAGTGGAGAGTTAGGACTTATGGACTAGGATTGATATAGTTCATTTGACTTTTCTTTACTAGTTAGAGGATGACTTAATGGGATTGATCCTTGCCGATTCTCATATTGTGGTTAGTGATTAGGATAGAGATCCTTGACCACCAACCCATGCCAAGACCTTTTTAGCTATTAGTTTACTTTTTACCATTTATCTTTCATGTCTCTTATCAAAACCCCAAAAATAACTCATAACCAATAACAAGACACTTTATTGTAATTCCTAGGGAGAACGACCCGAGGTTTGAATACTTCGATTTATAGATTTTAGGGGTTTGTTACTTGTGACAAACAAATTTTTGTATGAAAGGATTAGTGTTGGTTTAGAAACTATACTTGCAACGAGATTTCATTTGTAAAATTCTAAACCGTCAAAAATCCAATCATCAGTGACATGGGTCAAACATGTGATAGTAAGGAAAGGCATTGAAGGTTATAAAACAGGATGGGGTTACAATGACGTGCTCAACATCCGCACACTAATCTCATCTCAACCACAAAGCTTCAACCTTCCAACTCTATCAAGCACTTTACAATCCCCATATCCGATCATAAGCCTAATGATCGCAAACCCGTCCGCAAGGAACAAAACACCACAATTCATAACGTTGTATACCTACCACTTCAACTTCCGTATACACGTATCACGCCTTAAAGAACTAACGCATCGCATTACTACGTCTACAAGTCGCACGTGATATCAAACAATTCTCAAGTCTACTCAGAAGAATACCAGATTTAGAACGGAGAGACAATTGTCAAGGGTAATACTCATAGATTTAAGAGAATGTATCCAATTTCAGATAAGCAATGATACTCAAGCAATGAAGTTTGCTAGACACAAATCAATTGACAACTTCAAAGATAACCCTTGGATCAAGGAAATTCAATAGGATCAATAGGAAGAAAACCAGCGCATTAGTTTGAAACAATTTTAAGCTGAGTCAAAGAAGTATGAGGTTTGCAGAAGAGAAGATTTCAAACCCAAGACAATGCTCACAGAACTCAAGAGCATGATTAAAAATACTTCCGAATGCATTGTTCACAAAAGAATCGAAAACTTGCGAAAAAATTACTTCGCAATTTAGAAGAAAAGTTAAGTAACAAACATTCTCCAAGAGAATAACAAAGGCACAAACGTGGCTTTGCTTTGATACAATTTCATGTTTGAAGTAGATCATGTAGAATTTTAAAAACAAGGTGCACACAAGTTTGGCTAAAGGCTAAAATATTCCCTCAAATATTTTAGAAAGATAATTAGGTGCACAACTTAACCAAAAGCAATCATAAAACTCGGAAGAGAAATCAAATGCTTGTTCAAAAATTTCCAAAGTCCACATTCAAACAAGCGTGTATTACATTCATAGCAAGGACAAAAGAGGAAGTTAAACTCTACTTGGAAGAGAAAATTCGAGGTAAAAGTTTGCTTATAAATTGGTAAGAAAACAAGTGGTGCGTTACAAACGGACAGGTTTCCACTAACCAAGGAAGCTTCTCAAAACTTCATTTAAAATAGCGCATGTCAACTTTAAATCATCTTTGTCAAAATTGAACAATGGTTTCAATTTCAATCAAGCAACAGAAAAATAAATTCAGTTTAGAACTTCTTCAAAGAGAATTCAAAACTTCTAAAAGTCCGAAACAAGAATCCAAGGTATACTTGAAATCACCTTCTCAGAAAGATATTCAAGAAAATTAGGAGGTACTTAAAAAGGAATCAAGCCATACAAGAAAGGGTCTTAGACCAAAGTAGTTCAAACAAGATTCACTAGGCATGAGTCATCAAACAAGCTTTTAATTGATCCAAAAGAATACAAAGTCATAGGAAAAGACAACTCAATCATTAGTAATTTCTCAGGGATAAATCTTTGACTAAAAACTCTTGTAGAGATAATGAGAGAATAAACGATGCACTAATTTGAAACGGATCAAACTGACTCATATAAGAATGAGATTCACCAGAGAAAAAAACCAAGATCAATGGTAATGTTCACAAAATGTAAAAGATTAGTTAAAAACATAGTCGAGCACGACATTCATGGAGATAGAAAGCTTAAGAGAGACTTTAGTCCGTTCATAAGAAGAAAGCTATGAGTCCAACATTTTCAAAAGAACATCAATGGCATAAACCATATAGCATGCTAAATCAAACTCAATTCAAAACAAGTTAAGTAAAGCTTATCAAACGAAACTCCATCGGGATAAAAGTGAAAAATCCTTTCTTTTAAGAATTTTGAAAAATACCCAAATACATAATCAAATGAAGATGTGCATTGGAACTATAGTAAAATTACTAGAAAGTCAATTGTAATTTAAAGTAAATGCAGTTCCATAAACCAGTAAAATACAGACAAGGTATTAAAAATAGATAGTTGCTAAACGGTATGAGTAATCTTCAAAGTTTCATATATAGATAAGTATATATCTATTCAACAGCAATTTTTATAAAAAATTTAAAATTGGCTGTAATCACTGTCAAATAAGAGAAAAACTGAATCAATAATTTTCCTAATAATGGACTCGGAATTCGGAGTTAAAATGCACAACGCAATAGGACAAGTTCAAAGCTATAGCAAGGAATATATGAATCAAGAAGGACTCAAACAAAGAAAGATAGACGCAACAAGGGTTTCAAACAAGCATATGCACTTTAAGATCAAACAAGGATGCATATGAATAGAGAAATAGAGTTGGAAAATCAAACCACCTCTCTAAAGGATTAGCAAACAAGAACCTCAAGTTAGGCTATGAAAGAACAGGCCAACTCGAACTAAATTTAAGATACACAACTGAATAGCCTCGAGAAATACTCTCCAACATTTTCAAAACCCGCGATTCGCTTTACTTAAAACTCGTATAACATCTATGAATCAGTACTTTCATATACATAATTCACTAGTATTAAGCCGGCCAAACTTAATATTAGGAATTATGCAATGCAAGACTAACAGCGTTAATCAATAGACCGTCATGTGCATAAGGCTCTAATTCTCGTCATTCAACAAGACCTAATACATGACAAGCTCAGAGTATGCAATTGAAGCATAGTCGGTCCATTCCTGAGGCTCTACAGGAAAGACCGCTCTGATACCATAATGTAACACCCCAACTACCAAAGCTCACGCTTCCGGCTGCACGACTCTGATAGCTCGGACATTAGGACGATACTTATACTATTTAATACTAAAATATGAGCATGTTTAAAACTTTAAACCGTAATACCGCTCTAAGAATACTTTCGTTCGATAACGTAAATACATAGACACCATACAACTTACAAAAACTCTCATAAAGAGTACATCCATATATATACATACATACATACATATATATATATATATATATATATATATATATATATATATATATATATATATATATATATATATATATATATATTACAAACATTACCCAATACAATTCCTATCCCTCTTACAGAATATATCAAGATAAAGAAGAGGGTACATTAAAGTATAATCTAAGCAATACAGAACATCTCAACAACAATTAAATAAACTTTGTGTGACTTCTGCGCCCATATCCTGAAAGGAGAAAAATGTAGGGGGGTGAGAACATCATCCTCGAAAGGGTTCTCAGTAGAGGGTTTTTGGGAATTACTGTAATATGATACGTGAAGATAAACTGTACCAGTGATCAATAACCGTCTTATGCCTATTTTCAAAAAGTTCAGTTTACAATAAAAGAGAAATATGAAATCTTTTTCTAAAAGAGGAAACTGTTCATTTAAAAAAATATTCAAAAGTCTTTCAAAATGTTTATCTATCCTGAACTAAATTAGCCTTTCCTACTTTTCTAAATCAGAAACACAAAACCGAAACCAACCATCGGTCCATATCATTTCAACCATAGCCCTAGGCCTAAACAATCCAACCATCAACCAAATCACCACAATCCAACAGAGTCCCAGTTATGTAACACCCCAGACCACCCGCTAGCACGATATTGTCTGCTTTGGCACACAAGGCCTCACGGTTTTACCTTTGACGATAGGGATGATGGCCAAAGCCCCCCATATTCACTCGTCAAAATGCGTCATGCTAGGGAGAGGTATACACACCCTTATAAGGCATGCTTCGTTTTCCTCCCCAACCGATGTAGGACCTTATAATCCACCCCCCTAAGGGAGCCCAGCGCCCTCGCTAGCACATCCATCCGGGTTCTGGCTCTTATACCATCTGTAACAGTCCAGACCATCCGCTAGTACGATATTGTCCGCTTTGGCACACAAGGCCTCACGGTTTTGCCTTCGACGATAGGGATGATGGCCAAAGCCCCCCACAGTCACTCATCAAAACACATCATGCTAGGGAGAGGTATCCACACCCTTATAAGGCATGCTTCGTTCCCCTCCCCAACCGATGTGGGACCTTACACTATCCGCTTAATAAATTCTTAGATAACCAATATTCAAGCTATATCCTTCTTATAAAATAGTAACACCCTTATAAACTATTAATCAAAATACATAAAAAATATATAAAATAAAATCATAGAAAATTTTGGCAAAATAAAGAAATTACAAAGATTATAACGGAAATACAAAAAAAGTATAAAATACATTCTAATTATATATATATATATATATATATATATATATATATATAATAGGTAAAAATTTAAATTAAATTCATTTATTTTATTTTCTTATTCATTATTTATTAAATAATTTAATATTTATTTTATTCAAATTAAATAATTAGTATAATTAATTATTTATACTTAATGTTATTTATTTAGTAGTATAGCTGAAATATATTAAAATATCAAGAATAAAACTAAAATTAAATATTAAAGATAAAGTTAAAAAATTTATATTTACAATTTTATAATTTTTTTCAATAAAAATAGGAAATAATATATTTATAAATAAATAAAATTATTATTAAAAATTAAATATCCAGATAAAACAAAAATAAATTATAACTTGTAAAAACAATTTATAAGATTTATTACACAAATATTAAAATGTATGAACCGTCGTGATGTCACTAACACAAATATAAATCATACAATATAAACAAATGTATAAAAGTAAAAATAAAATCTTCAAACCCAATCAATGTAACTATAAATGAAAATTTTGTTATTTATCTACTAAACATGGTAGTAAATACTGGACAAAATGAAATCATATTTTTATAAATATATTTACAGATAACTATCAAATTAAAAAAAAAACACACTAAACAATATAGAGCATCAATAGTAAAATATAACCAAAAAAATTCACTTAAATTCAAAAAGAACATGCATGTGATGAATTATAATAAATTTATACATGAGGAGTAAAACTAACATAAAAAATAAAAAATAAAATAAAGAGAACAATTAAAAGAAGTAAAAGAAGGTAAAACAAATAATGTGTGAAATAAATAAAAAAATGTATTATAATAGAAGATTAATATAATCAATGAATATAACAGATAAAGGAGAAAAATTAAAATATGATCTTATTAAACAAATTTCAAGAAAAAAATTTTGAAGACGAACCTATTAATCAACTTTTATAAAAATATTATAACAAATTTAAAATGTCTTAAAAAAAATAATTCTATTAATCAAAATACATAAAAAATAATTGATATAAAACAAAACTATAAAAATATTTAGCAAAATTAAGATAGAAAAAATAAAAATAAAGAAATTACAAACATTATATCCGAAACACAAAATAAAAAGGAAAAAGGGATAGAAAGTACATTTTAATTATATATAATTAAAATATATTGTTGAATTATTAAATTAAAGAAATTGAATTGATGTCTAAAAATAATTACTAAAAGCAATAAATTTTGATGATTAAAAATAATAAATTAAACTAAAGAAAATTTGAAAATATTATCTGAGAATATAAGAATCATAGAATATATAATATAGAAGTATATATACATTAATAACAAAATAAAATCGCAACATATAGAATTGGAATCTTTTAATATTTTTAAATGAATTAAATGAATTCATTTAAAAATAATAAATATTCATTCACTACTACAATGATTAATATTCGTTTTATTTACTGGACCGTACTAATAAGAGAGCAATTAAAAAATATATGTGACCAGTTTAAATAATTTATTCAAGCACAAAGTATAAACTCGTTAGCTTCTCAATAATTAATACTCGTTTTATTACGTATCAATTAATTAATACTCGTTTTATTATATATTATAATAATAATAATAATAATAATAATAATAATAATAATAATAATAATAAGATAATAAATTAAATTAAATTAATTCATTTATTTCATTACCTTATATATTATTTATTAAATCATTTAATATTTATGTGGTTTAATGAATCAAACAAAATTTTAAATAATTTAATATCTATTCTAATTAAATTAAATATTTGATTAGTTATGATTGATGTAATTTAATGAATTAAATAAAATATTAAATGATGGAATATTATTTATTCTAATAAAATCAAATTAAATATAATTATTAGTTATAATTAATACAGTTGAATGAATCAAACACATTAAATTAAAAAATAATTTAGCTAACTTGTCTCTTAAAAACACATTTTAAAAATATTTATTTTTCAATAAATTTTATAAAATATTTCTTTTTATAATGTTTTTAGCCTATTCTCTAAGGAAACAGTTAGGAGAGCCCATCAAAAAATACGTAATTAGTTAATACAAATAATTAGTATACTTGATTTGGTTCATTAAATTAAAAAAATAAATGTGAAAAGAAGAGATAAAAAAAAGTGAACGAATAAAAATGCGCAGTTATAAAAAGATAATAAATTTTTTTATTTTTTTATTTATTAATTATTATGTGTTATTCATCATAAAAATTAACACAATCAATTAGTTTAATTATAGATAATTAATTATAATTGATATAACTCATTTCACTATACTTTCTAAAAAAATAATTAAAAATGCACATTTTAATTTTTTTGTTAAAGTAAAATAAAATAAAATACATAAATTGAATAGATATAAATCTGAAAAATTATAAAATTTTATTAATAATTCAAATAAATTAGTATCATAAAACTGAATTTAATGTCTATTAAAAATAATTACTAACCTTCTATTCTTCTAATTATTAATAATTTAAATAAAATAATACACTATAACTTATTTTTTATTTATTTTAAGTACTAACATTTTATTTTTTTAATTATTTTCTTGTCTTCTTATTTATCATTCATGCTTTCAAATATATTAATAAATAAATAAATAAATAAATTAACTACCTCAATTATACTTGGACTATTCAACAATTCAACATAATCTTTTTAATTTGGGATTAATTACTAACCATAGAAAATAGAAAATTTAGAGTAATTTAGTATTATGAACATTAATTATGTATTCTGAAATAACCTAAAATCATAATGTCATTTATTTTTAAAAAATTAATTAAGTATTATTGTTAATTATGAAATAACCTAAAATTATAATGCATTTAATTTTAAAGAAAAATCAACCATTAACATCAATAAATAAAAATTATCGTTAAAATGCTTTGATTAAAAATATGAGGGGTTAATTACTATTCATTATTAATAATATATCGATTATATCAAAAAGTAAAAATATAATTATCCGCATTTACATGATTAAAAGAATTAGCATCACAAGTAGAATTTTATCAAAAAAAAAAAAAGAAAAAGAGTAAAATTGCATATATATATATATGTATGTATTAAATTCAAAAAATAAAGATTGTTAAGTAATTAAGATTTTTTTTGAAATAAATAGTAAAAAAAATGTTATAAACTATATTCTTTCATAAGTAACCCTTTTAAGTTGTACGTTATGTTTGGCATGGTTTATTTGTATATCATTTAAATTAACATTGTTTTTATAACGATCATTTATTCTTAATAATTGTTAGAGTTTTTAATGCATTACAATAATTATCTATAAGGAAGAAACATATATATTCTGAAAAGTTATTAAAAAAATTTATTATTTTTGCCTTATTTAATTTTCACATTAAAAATTTTTTATTATGTCTTTTTTTAACTATTATCATGTTATTATAATTGTTAAATAATATTGGAAAAAAATTTTAAAAATAGAAATAGCGATGACACTTCGAATAATTAATTCAATAGAATTAAACTTAAACAAATAAAATGATTCAATTAATTATACAATAATAGTATATTTATAAATATTAATAATAAAAATAGTCTCATTAATGTAAATGACCAATACAATAATTATATGAAAAAAATAAATAATTACATAATTGCATAATTTTCAAGATCATATATGATTGAATTTAATGGACAAATTTAAAAATATCTATACGATAATGTCCTAATATTTTAGCATACTGTAAATCATACTATAATTTTATATATCATATTATAACTTTAAGTCAACTCCTTAAACACATGAAGTACAAATGATAAAAGAGAATATTACAAAACAAAATTATAGTAAGATTATTTAAAAATACCGTAAAAAAGACACATCTATTTTGTTAATCATATCAAAAACTAGAAGAGAAAAAATATGTGCCTAATAATGAGCAACTAAAATAGACAAAAATCTTTAAAAAATATAAAAAAATGAAATGTATAAGTAGTGATAAAAGAAATAAAAATTAAATAAATTACAAACAATGTACCTTAAACACAAGAGAGAAAGAAAAAGAAAAAAGAGAATGAATGAGTAAAAAACACATTATGATTTCGTATAAGTAGATGACATTGAAAAAAATAAACTAATTAAATTAATTCATGTATTTCATTATCATATTTATTATTTACTAAATAATTTGATATTTACTCCAATCAAATCAAATCAAATAATAAATATAATTAACTAAATTAATTAATTGATATAATTAATTGATATCATTAATTAGTTATAATTGATTTGCTTTACAGAATTAAAAGAAATAAATTGGGAAACACTCTCAGAAGTATGCCACGTTAGCTCCATCATTAAATGTAGAAACTCGATTTTTATATAATAAAATAGATTCTCTTCTCTTTTTACTAGATAATAATAATAATAATAATAATAATAATAAAATTATATATTGTTGAAATTACTAGAATTAACTGTCAATAAAATAAATATTTGATTATCTATAATCTATAAGTTATGTAGTTAATTTTTAAAAATGAAAATTATTGCTTCTTTTAAAATAAAATTATCGAGCGAGGCCTTGAACACTTTTTTTACATTAAGAAAAAATATTTTTTATTTTTTAAATTTTGTACAGTATATACTTTTTGAACTAATGTACCATGATATGGTGGATATAAATGAGAGACAATAATATAGCTTGACATGTTAGTAGTTCTGTGGATGTAAGGCAAAGATGAAACTCACTCACCCTCTTATATTGAACAACTTAGATTTGTAATCATTTGACTTACACTATATGCAGTAGATAAACCACCTTCTTGATTCCAATGACTATTGGAAAAAAGAGCCAAAATATCATTTTGCCAGCTTCTGACTCTTGCGGCATGCCACTGATTGCTGCTGGTATGACTACAGTTTGACGAATACAAAGTCACCCACCTTGTATACCATAATATTATTCGCAAGTTCATCATCTCGCCAACCAAAGAAGAAAGAGGCAGCTGAAAGAGTTACAACAGAGACATAGGCAAAGTGGGTGATATTGCAGGAGGTTGTTGATAAGGTTGTTGTGGCAAAGTATCAATAGCATCTGGTGAGATTAGAGAGGAAGTGATGCAACACATGTGCTAAAGTCAAAATTAAATCAACACCGGCCTTGAACACTCCCCTTCCCTTAAGAAAAAAAATATTTTTTACTTAATTTTTTTTCAATCTTATACAGTGTTTACTCATTGAACTAATGTACCATGATATGGTAGTTATAAATGATATGCAAATATGTGCTTTGATATGTTGTTTGTAGTTCTGTGGGCGTAAGGCAGAGATGAAACTCACTCTCCCTCTTATAATTGAAAAATTTAGGTTTGTAGTCTATTGACTTACAGTAAATACAGTAGATAAGCCACCTTTCCGATTCTTGTGACTATTTTAAAAAAGGCCAAAATATCTCATTTCCAACTTCTGACTCCTGCATCATGCCACTGATTGCTGCTGGTATGGATACAGGTTGATGAATACAAAGTCACCAACCTTGAATACCACAGTATGTTATTCGCAAGTTCATCATCTCGCTAGCCAAAGAAAAAAGAGGCAGCTGAAAAAGTTACAACAGGGAGATAGGCAAAGTAGGCATTGATGCGAGAGGCTGCTTATATGGCTGTAGCGGCAAAGCATCAACAGCATCAGGTGAGGTTGGGTAGGAAGTGATGCAATATCTGTGCTGAAGTCAAATCAAATTGAGCCAGGCTTTGAACACTTCTTTTCCCTTAAGAAATTTTTTTTTTACTTATTTTTTTGTCTATCATGTACAATGTATACTCTTTGAACTAATGTACCATGATATGATGGGTATAAATGAGAGGCAATAATGTGGCTTGACATGTTTGTAGTTCTGTACACAAAAGGCAGAGATGAAACTCACTCAACCCTTATAGCATTGAATAATTTAGGTTTGTAATCATTTGACTTACAGTATATGCAATAGATAAGCCACCTTCCTGATTTCTGTTACTATTGGGAAAAGGGTCACTTCTGATTCTTGCGCCATGCCACTAATTGCTGCTCATATGACTACAATTTGACGAATACAAAGTCACCCGCCTTGAATACCACAACATTGTTTGCAAGTTCATCATTTTGCCAGCCAAAGAAAAAAGACTCAGCTGAAAAAGTTAAAATAGGGAGACAGGCAAAGTGGGCATTGATGCAGGAGGCTACTGATAAGGCTGCTGCGGCAAAGCATTAACAGCATCTAGTGAGGTTGTGCAAGAAGTGATGCAACACCTGTACTAAAGTCAAATTAAATTACTGCAGGCCTTGAACACTCCCATTTCCTTAAGAAAAAATATTTTTTACTTAAGTTTTTTCTTTCAATCTTATTCAGTGTTTACTCATTGAACTAATGTACTATGATATGGTGGACATAAATGATATGCAAATATGTCTCTTGATATGTTGTTTGTAGTTCTGTGGGCATAAGGAAGAGATGAAACTACTCTCCCTCTTATAATTGAACAATTTAGGTTTGTAATTGATGAGCGGATAATTTATAAGCTTATTGGCATTGTTTTTAGTATGTTTTAGTTAGTTTTTATTATATTTTTATTAGTTTTTAGTTAAAATTCACTTTCCTGGACTTTACTATGAGTTTGTGTGTTTTTCTGTGATTTCAGGTATTTTCTGGCTGAAATTGAGGGACCTGAGCAAAAATCTGATTCAGAGGCTGAAAAGGACTGCAGATGCTGTTAGATTCTGACCTCCCTGCACTCGAAGTGGATTTTCTAGAGCTACAGAAGCCCAATTGGTACGCTCTCAATTGCGTTGGACATCCTGAGCTTTCCAGCAATGTATAATAGTCCATACTTTGCCCGAGATTTGATGGCCCAAACAGGCGTTCCAAGTCAGCTCAAGAATTCTGGCGTTTAACGCCGGAACTGGCACAAGAATGGGAGTTAAACGCCCAAACTGGCACAAAAGCTGGCGTTTAACTCCAAGAAAAGTCTCTACACATGAAAGCTTCAATGATTAGCACAAGCACACACCAAGTGGGCCCGGAAGTGGATTTTTATGTCATTTACTCATCTTTGTAAATCCTAAGCTACTAGTTCTCTACAAATAGGACCTTTTGCTATTGTATTTTTATCTTTGGATCACTTTAGATCTTTTGATCATCTTTGGACGTCTAGTTATTAGATCATGGGGGCTGGCCATTCGGCCATGCCTAGACCTTGTTCTTATGTATTTTCAACGGTGGAGTTTCTACACACCATAGATTAAGGTGTGGAGCTCTGCTGTACCTCGAGTATTAATGCAATTACTATTGTTCTTCTATTCAATTCAGCTTATTCTTGTTCTAAGATATTCATTCGCACCCAAGAACATGATGAATGTGATGATTATGTGACGCTCATCATCATTCTCACTTATGAACGCGTGCCTGACAACCACTTCCGTTCTACAAGCAAACAAGGCTTGAATGTTTATCTCTTGGATTCCTTAATCAGAATCTTCGTGGTATAAGCTAGAATTGATGGCGGCATTCAAGAGAATCCGAAAGGTCTAAACCTTGTCTGTGGTATTCTGAGTAGGATTCAAGGATTGAATGACTGTGACGAGCTTCAAACTCGCGATTGTGGGGCGTTAGTGACAGACACAAAAGAATCACTAGATTCTATTCCGACATAATCGAGAACCGACAGCTGAATAGCCGTGCTGTGACAGAGCGCGTTGAACATTTTCACTGAGAGGGCGGGACTGTAGCCATTGACAACGGTGATGCCCAACATACAGCTTGCCATGCAAAGGAGTAAGAAGGATTGGATGAAGACAATAGGAAAGCAGAGAGACAGAAGGGACAAAGCATCTCCATACGCTTATATGAAATTCTCACCAATGAATTACATAAGTATCTCTATCTTTATTTTATGTTTTATTCATCTTTTAATTATCAATCCTCCATAACCATTTGAATCCGCCTGACTGAGATTTACAAGATGACCATAGCTTGCTTCATACCAACAATCTCCGTGGGATCGACCCTTACTCGCGTAAGGTTTATTACTTGGACGACCCAGTACACTTGCTGGTTAGTTGTGCGAAATTGTGATAAAGAGTTGAGATTGCAATTGAGCGTACCATGTTGATGGCGCCATTGATGATCACAATTTCGTGCACCAAGTTTTTGTCGCTGTTGCTGGGGATTGTTCGAGTTTGGACAAATGACGGTTCATCTTGTTGCTTAGATTAGGTATTTTTCTTCAGAATTTTTAAGAATGAATTCTAGAGTTTCAAGGTGATGTTTTCATCATCACCAAAGCTGATTGATTCTCATCAATTTAGCTCTTGAATGCAATGTCCTGCTGAAGCTTGGCTAGCCATGTCTAATTTCTTTAGACTAAAGCTTTAGACTAACATTGCATGATTCCTGGAATTCTTATTAAAAAAATTTTGAATCTCTTTATTTTCTTCTCCATATAATTTTCAAAAAATATCCAAAAAATTATAAAATCTTAAAAAACCAAAAATATTTGATGTTTCTTGTTTGAGTCTAGTGTCTAATTTTAAGTTTGGTGTCAATTGCATGTTTATGTTCTTCTTGCATTTTTCGAATTCAATCATGTGTCATCATTGATCCTCAAGTTGTTCTTGATGATTTTCTTACTCTGATCTTTAAATTCTCTTGTCTTGAGTGTTTTGTTGTTTCTCATATGCATTCTCAATTTGTTAGTGTCAATAGTATACAAACTTCTAAGTTTGGTGTCTTGCATGCATTGTTTATTTGATTTTAGTTTCATTTTGATTATTCCTCATCATTAAAAATTCAAAAAATTTTTATTTGTGTCTTTTCAAGTCAATAATACAGAGAATTGAAGATTCAGAACATTCAGCAGAGGAATTATACAGAAAAAGCTGGGCGTTCAAAACGCCCAGTGAGGAAGGAAAACTGGCATTTAAACGCCCAAAAGGATAGCATTTTGGGCGTTAAATGCCAGAATGGATACCATTCTGGGCGTTTAACGCCAGGATGGTACAAGAGGGAAGATTTTGTTTTTAATGCCAATTTTTTTTAAGTTTTCAAAATTTTTCAAAATCAAATCTTTTTCAAATCATATCTTTTCAATCATATATTTTCAAAATCAATTTCTTTCCATTTTCAAAAATACTTGCTAATAATTAATGATTTGATTCAAACATTTCAAGTATGTTGCCTTTTCTGTTGAGAAAGGTTTAATGCCTGAATCATATCTTTTAAATTTCTTGTTAGCCAAGTCATTAATTTTAAAAAATCAAATCTTTTTAAATTGTTTTTCAATCATATTTTTTTCAATCATATCTTTTTAAAACCATAACTTTTCAATCATATCTTCTTAATCACATCTTTTTCAAAATAGTCTTCAATCATATCTTTTTGATTTACACTTTCAAAAATCTTTTTCAAAAATCACTTTATTTCTTTCTCAATCATGATTTTCGAAAATCATCAATCAAATTTTCAAAATTTCTTTTAATTATTTTAAAATCTTTTACTTTAATTTCAAAAAATTCTTCCCCTCTTCTCACATCCTTCTATTTATGGACTAACAATACTCCTCAATGCACAATTCGAACTCTATCTTTCTTGATAAGTTCGAATTCTTCTACCTCTTCCTTCTATTTTTCTTTTCCTCTGACATATCAAGGAATCTCTATACTGTGACATAGAGGATTCCATATTTTCTTGTTCTCTTCTCTTTCATATGAGCAGGAGCAAAGATAAAAGCATTCTTGTTGAGGCTGACCCTGAACCTGAAAGGACCTTGAAGCGAAAGCTAAGAGAAGCTAAAGCACTACTCTCTGTAGAGGACCTAACAGAAATCTTCAAACAAGAAGAAGACATGGCAGCCGAAAACAACAACAATACCAACAATGCAAGGAAGGTGCTGGGTGACTTTACTGCACCTACTCCCGACTTCTATGGGAGAAGCATCTCTATCCCTACCAATGGAGCAAACAACTTTGAGCTTAAGCCTCAATTAGTTTCTCTAATGCAATAGAATTGCAAGTTTCATGGACTTCCATTGGAAGATCCTCATCAGTTTTTAGCTGAATTCTCGCAAATCTGTGACACTGTCAAGACCAATGGGGTTGACCCTGAGGTCTACAGACTTATGCTATTCCCTTTTGCTATAAGAGACAGAGCTAGGATATGATTGGACTCACAACCTAAAGAAATCCTGAACTCTTGGGAAAAGCTAGTCAATGCCTTCTTGGCAAAGTTCTTTCCACCTCAAAAATTGAGTAAGCTTAGAGTGGAAGTCCAAACCTTTAGACAGAAGGAAGGAGAATCCCTCTATGAAGCTTGGAAAAGATACAAGCAATTGATCAGAAAGTGTCCTTCTGACATGCTTTCTGAATGGAGCATCATAGGTATCTTCTATGATGGTCTGTCTGAACTGTCCAAGATGTCATTGGACAGCTCTGCTGGAGGATCTCTTCATTTGAAGAAGACGCCTGCAGAAGCTCAAGAACTCATTGAAATGGTTGCAACTAACCAATTCATGTACACTTCTGAAAGCAATCCTGTGAACAATGGGACGAATCAGAAGAAAGGAGTTCTCGAGATTGATACTCTGAATGCCATATTGGCTCAGAATAAAATATTGACTCAGCAAGTCAATATAATTTCTCAAAGTCTGTCTGGAATGCAAGCTGCACCAGGCAGTACTAAGGACGCTTCATCTGAAGAAGAAGCTTATGATCCTGAGAACCCATCAATGGAAGAGGTGAATTACATGGGAGAACCCTATGGAAACACCTATAATCCTTCATGGAGAAATCATCCAAATCTCTCATGGAAGGATCCACAGAGACCTCAACAAGGGTTCAACAACAATAATGGTGGAAGAAACAGGTTTAGCAATGGCAAGCCTTTTCCATCATCTTCTCAGCAACAGACAGAGAATTCTAAGCAGAGCCACTCTGACTTAGCAACCATGGTCTCTGATCTAATCAAAACCACTCAAAGTTTCATGACTGAAACAAGGTCCTCCATTAGAAACTTGGAGGCACAAGTGGGTCAGCTGAGTAAGAAAGTTACTGAACTCCCTCCTAGTACTCTTCCAAGCAATACAGAAGAGAATCCAAAAGGAGAGTGTAAGGCCATCAACATGGCCGAATTTGGAGAGGAGGAAGAGGCAGTGAGCGCCACTGAGGAAGACCTCAATGGACGTCCACTGGCATCCAATGAGTTCCCTAATGAGGAACCATGGGAATCTGAGGCTCACACTGAGACCATAGAGATTCCGTTGGATTTACTTCTGCCATTCATGAGCTCTGATGAGTATTCTTCCTCTGAATAGGACGAAGATGTCACTGAAGAGCAAGCTGCTAAGTACCTTGGAGCAATCATGAAGCTAAATGACAAGTTATTTGGTAATGAGACTTGGGAGGATGAACCCCCTTTACTCACCAAAGAACTGGATGACTTGACTAGGCAGAGATTACCTCAAAAGAGACAGGACCCTGGGAAGTTCTCAATACCTTGTACCATAGGCACCATGACCTTTGAGAAGGCTCTGTCTGACCTAGGGTCAAGCATAAACCTCATGCCTCTCTCTGTAATGGAGAAGCTAGGGATCTTTGAGGTGCAAGCTGCAAAAATCCCACTAGAGATGGCAGACAATTCAAGAAAATAAGCTTATGGACTTGTAGAGGATATTCTGGTAAAGGTTGAAGACCATTACATCCCTGCTGATTTCATAGTCCTAGAGACTGGGAAGTGCATGGATGAATCCATCATCCTTGGCAGACCCTTCCTAGCCACAGCAAAGGCTGTGATTGATGTTGACAGAGGAGAATTGATCATTCAAGTGAATGAAGAATCCTTTGTATTTAAGGCTCAAGGATACCCCTCTGCAACCATGGAAAGGAAGCATGAAGAGCTTCCCTCAAAACAGAGTCAAACAGAGCCCCCACAGTCAAACTCTAAGTTTGGTGTTGGGAGGGCACAACCAACTTCTAAGTTTGGTGTTGAACCCCCACATTCAAACTCTAAGTTTGGTGTTGGGAGGTTCCAACATTGCTCTGAACATCTGTGAGGCTCCATGAGAGCCCACTGTCAAGCTACTGACATTAAAGAAGCGCTTGTTGGGAGGCAACCCAATGTTATTTTTATCTATTTTTCTTTGTTATTTTATGTTTTCTATAGGTTGATGATCATGGGAAGTCACAAAATTAATTGAAAAAGCAAAAACAGCATGAAAAACAGAAAGAAAAACAGCACACCCTGGAGGAAAATTTGCTGGCGTTTAAACGCCAGTGAAGATAGCAAAATGGGTGTTTAACGCCCAGTCTGGCACCATTTTGGGCGTTTAACGCCAGAAAGGGACACCAGACTGGCGTTTAACGCCAGGAATGGGCAAGAAGCTGGCGTTAAATGCCAGGAATGGGCAAGAACACTACAAGAAAAACACCCATTCAAGTACACTTGAAAAGTGTAGCCAAAAGTGAAAAAAAATGATGCCTTAGGCTATGGCTACGCTTTTTGGGCTACGGCTACGCTTTTTGGAGTGATTCCTATTCGGCCGTTGCCTATTCTCAAAGGCTACGCTTTTCTACACCAAGGGCTACGCTTTTGGCGTTTGGGAATAGGCTACGCTTTTCAAGTGATGCTGTTCAGGGGAATAGGCTACGCTTTTCAGCTTTCATTCTTCCAGAATAGGCTACGCTTTTCAATGCTACTGCATCACTTGTAAAGCGTAGCCCCATCGTATACCATAGCTACTTTTTATAAGCGTAGCCTTAGGTCCCTCTTTTTTTTTTTTGATATACTATAGCTACTGTATATAAGCGTAGCCTTAGGTCTCATTTTTTTTTTCTGTATACTATAGCTACTGTATATAAGCGTAGCCTTAGGTCTCATTTTTTTTTTCCTATACTATAGCTACTGTACATATAAGTGTAGCCTTTGGTCTTTTTTTTCTTCTGTATATATATATAATTATCTAATAATTATTAATACAACATAATAGTTAATATGATTACATGTATAAATGAATTGAATATTACAAAATAAAAATAAAAACATAATTATACTAAATAATTTCTTTATATAATAAAAATTGTCTCAAACCAAAATATATTTATAACATTGATCCAAAAGTACTAGAATGAAATTAACTGTAAAAATTCATACAACTCAAATTAAAGTAAGCATAGCCATATCAAAACCATAATATCACTTGGCCAATAAAGGTATCTTCTAATAAAAATCATTAGTCAACCATACATGTAAAGATCCTAAATACCACTCTATCTTAGCCAAAAAACCACAATAATAGTCAGCTTACTCTTCATTGCTTAATCTTCATTGTTATCCTGCATAATTATATAGATAAGTAGTTAAAAAAATATTCATAATGACATTCGTAATTATAAAAATTAAATGGAACACATAGTCATAGTAAGCCAAGAAAGCATATATACTAAAGAAATAACATGGTCACAATCCTGATATAAAAATTATGTATGAAGAGGTGAATTCAAGAAATTATGTATTATCTTGTTTCATTCAAACTATGAAAATCTACTGGTGTTTCTTCCTTCCATTTCCTTTAACACAATCCTGATATGTCCCTATAGCATTTTTCATGCACTAATTAACCAGACTTTCACACTTAAATTAGATATAGGGACAAATTCATATGTACCAAGTGCACAAAATTAAAGATACAACCACCAGAATTACACAAACAAATTTCAGCCATAGCAATACAACTTTAGTGTTAATAAAGCCAACAAACATTTTCAGCCATAGCAATTAATGTAAATGCAAGTAAAAACTATGGAATAAGGAATAGATAAGGACATACCACATCTAAGTTCGGAAAATGTGTTGATCCATGGCCGCTATTCCAAGAGAAACATAGAATTTATAATACAAATATAATAAGTTAAATTGCAACTTCAAAACTAACAAATCAAAAGAATTAAAGTATGCATTGTACCTTGCCATGACACGATCAACGTTTTGACAAAATCTTCTTGGAAGACCTTAACCAAAAACTTTCGCCTTCAACCTTAACCACGAATAACTGTAAAAATTACAAACAAAAAAAATTGTAATTGCCATATCCAACCATTTAACCACGAATTTAGCACAATCATCATTTAGCAAGCAAGAATTAAATTGATATAATCAACAGATTTGGGACCCAGCAGCAGCAGTAGCAATTAAATCATTCAACAGATAGAAGCAATTAAATTTTTACCACTAACTTGACCTGTTTTTTATTTTTTTCTTGCATTTCACTAAATACCAATAGGCCCTTTACTTTTTCTAGTCCCTTGTCCCTTCCACAAACACACATAGAAGCTTGCGGCCATACCTGCCTCACGTGATTTACTATCTGAAGCAATTACTGCCTTTGGACAATTGTGCCCTCCATTCCAATTTACGAGAATATCAGAAGAAACCATTTAGATAAATAACCTTCTATGTGTGGTTTTTATTAACAAACAGTTAGGGAGAAAAGAGTATGTCTATTTAATTTGTTTTAGATGTCATCAATAAGTGTAATCAATAACTTATTAATCGACCTATCTAGCTCCTTTGTTAAAAGTTAAATTTTTATAGATATTAAGGGAAGCAAAGAAGAGCTCTATTTAAATGTCTATTTTTATATCTATTTGACACAGAATTTTGTCAAATAGTTCCTTGTTTCCATCAAACAAGTATTTCAGATAAAGGGAAGCAAAGAAGAGGTGGAAATGCTAGCCGACCAATTCATGAATTGAATTTGGCCGTAATAAAGTAGGTGTAAAGTCAAAATGTGCCAAATTCAGTTCACAATTGGAAAATGATACCATAAAGATTTTAGAAAAATTTGACAGCATTCCGGTAGTAAATTGAGCGTTGCCAAATTAAAACAGCAGCAAACAACAATTCATATGAATTTAGAGAAATTCAAACAGATACAGCGAACAGTAAATTCATATGATTCAGATAACATTAAGCTAGAGTAGCAGAGCAGCAATATACAGCTCATATGAGTTCAAAACACTTCAGACAAAGCAGCAACTATAATTTCATATGAGCTGATATGCATATTCAAATAGGGGCAGCAAGCGCAGTCAAACAAATTAACTTTCCTATGAACCCATATACACTTAAACTCACAAAAACCATATACAAAAATAATGGACTCAATCAATATTTCTTTATTGAATTCAACCTGCAATGATCATTTCTAAACAACAACTATTATGCTTGCAGTAGCATTAATTCAATGAATTACTCATAACTGACTCCAACCATGAAGTGCAAATAGGAATAAAGCTTCAGCAGCAATCACAGTTTAAACTCACACATTCAGCATATATCACATTCAGAAATTGATGTAACTGGTACAAGAATGCAGCAGCATTAATAGCACAAACTCAAAAATTCATCAAAGTTAAATTTATCTACAAAAACTTTCAAAACAAAAAGTGTTTCAATATTAAACACATAACACATTAAATCATTCACCTATTCAAGAAATCAACTTCAGTCTCAGAAGAATATTACCATAAGAATCAGCAACTGAGGGAAAAATTGTAGTTTTACTCAAAAGGGGTATAAGTAACTACAATGTCCCCATTTTTATAGATCACTACCTAGATTTCTACAATGGAGATGTCAAACAATCAGATTTCTGTCAATTAGATAGTTAATTTTTTTCTGTCAATTAATTATAAATTATTTTCTTGAAACCACCACAACAAAGAAGGCAATGGTACATTGCTCAATCATCATCTATAAACTGTAACCAGAAGATTCCCATACTTTGTAATAAATTAAGACTTTGATTTCAGTATGAAGACAGAAGCCAAAACAATCTTCCTACTACCACAGTATTTTACATAACTGGCTCACTGTGTCAGATGTTTCAATTTTCAAGAAATCCATTTCATGACATGCCCCATTTATTATCTCTTCAAAATAAACTTAAGCAGTGAAAAAAGGGCTCACAATAAAGTTTTCAGACCAAAAAATGCAGCCACCAGTGACCAGTCTCATACTTACCACTTTGTTTGATTTACAGCAACAATGTGTATGGCCTTGCTACTCCAATTAAGGTCCCTCCATCCATTCACATTGCCATGATAATGGAACAAAGTAATAGTAAAATTTTCGGGAAGAAACTGCAATCAATGAAATTGGATAAGCTTTGCTGACTCAAAACAATGTTGAAATTCTAGCGAACCATTGTAACTTGCAAGTACCTTTTGCACCATGGCATCAACATTATGCTTTTGTTTAATACCAACTGGAACTGCCAGCAAGTTACGGTTGGTGTAAGCACTAGCCTGAAATTTAATATTCAAGATTAGTTACTGAAGCAATTCAACTTTTGAAAAATAATTTTTAAAATGCCCATTAGGGTTTACCAATAGAACTAAAAACTGTAGAAAAACAGTGCAAAGATGCTAACCTTTGACCTCGAACTACTTCTTGACCACAAGGGCCTTAACTCAAGATCTGAATGAGCATGTATTATACCTTGTGGCAAGGCTCTCAGCTTCCCTGAAGTTGTAGAATATCCCTGGAATGCCATCAAAAGTACCAATAGATAAGGAAAACAAATAGACATATATCTGAGGGTTTGAGTGGGGTTAATTTCATTACTCTTATTCTTATGTCTTATTCTTATGTCTTATTCTTCTCAGTCTTATTCTTATGTCCATTACTCTTATGTCCATTACTTTAAATTAGTCTCTTGACTAAGCATAAATGACGTTTTTTCTCTAACTATAAAGTTATTGGCAACAATATTCATGGCCTGTTAATTTGTGAAAAGTTGAGGGTTTGAGTGGGGTTAATTTCTTTCCAAAACCAAGCCTTCTTTGCGGAGAAAATTTTGTCACAAATTTTGGATAATATAGATACAGTTGAAGTACTCTACAACTTGAGTTATTTTCTCTCCAGATTAGACCACATTAGCTAAGTATTTTGAGCTCTTTTAATGGTTATGTGCAGACAAAGTCAATAAATTCAGTAGTTAAAAGGTTTTCTACAAGGTATGTTGTGCAGCAGAATTACCCAGGAGATTGCAAAAGACTATTTATCAGTCCTGTTAGACATATAACTAATAAAAGCATGAACTCTGAGGAAAAACCTGCAACTTATACCTTATCCAAAAACAGATCCTTGCAGGACAACAAAATTGACGAATTAAGAAATTCTTCTAAGCATGTATATGTGAGTTTTCAATTCAACTTACTTTTCAGCTCACCTTTCTTCTTCCTCTTCTACTTCTTCTCTACTCCTTGTCTTCTTTTCATTCTTTACATTCTTTACACCATTTCTGTTTCTGGCTAACCAAGAAACCGTTCAAACTGTAAGAACTATGTTAGAAACAGGAAGCTGAAAACAGGAAGCTCAAAACAGGAAGCTCAAAACAGAGAAACGAAAGCCAACTTATTTATCGAGAAATCACAGAAACAAAAGCTTATTAACGCTGCATTTGGATTCAGTCTCAGAAACAAAAATACAGAGAAAATAGACAACCTGTATATTGAATCACAGTTCACAAACCCTAAAAAACCACACATCTTCATCAATAACAGCATGCATGTTATCAAATTACAGTTCATAGACCCATATTTCAGAGATTAAAAGCCCCAAATTAAAACCCCTAAAATAGGAACCCTAAGCCACTGATCAATTTCAGAAGCAAATAGAAATCACTACATACCTATTCAATGATGTGAGCACAACGAAGACGATGATGAGAAGCACGGAGATGATGATGGTGAGAGCGGCGCAGCCACGATGGTGACGGTCGCACACGGACGATGGTGAGGGCCGCACAGCGACGATCAGTGCAAGCGATGGCGAAGAGGAGATGACGACGGTCACTGTGGAGAGTAGAGCAGGTGAGTCGTGAGTGGGAGGCGATGACTCTCAACGGCGACAGTGAGAGGGTTTCCGAGACTGAGAGGGTGAATGGCAGTCAATGGTGAGACTGAGAGGGTGAATGGCGAGACCGAGAGTGAGAGGGTCAATGGCGAGCTATCGAGACCGAGAGTGGGGGGCGACGATGGTTACCTATCGAGACGACCGAGAGTGAGAGGGTGCTATGGAGGGTTTGTTGCTCGAGGATGAAGGTGATGACTGAGTGTTAAATCAAATCCTTTTTACTAAGTGTTATTTCCTTAGTTTTAATTTACTAAGTGTTAATAAGGTCTTTCAGGAAAAACAAGGAAAAAAATTACTAAGTGTTAAAGTTTTTGGCTCTAGAGACATTAGGCATCACTTTTTAAGTGCACCCAAAACTTAAAAAATAGGCTACCCTTTAAAAGCGTCTCCTTTGATACGAAAAGTGAATCTATAGATATCAACCTACGGCTACGCTTTATAAGTGATTTCTATAATACCTAAGGCTACGCTTTTTAAATGATGCCGCATTTGTGTATCCTTTTCTCTTATAAAAAGGCAACACGGGGAAAAGCGTAGCCTATTCTATGAATAGGCTACGCTTTTCAAATGTAGCCTAAAAAAAGTGTGGCTGAATGGGTATTTTTCTTGTAGTGGAAGCTGGCGTTAAACGCCAGAAATGGGCACCAGCCCGGTGTTTAACGCCAGGATTGGCAGAAGGAGCATTTTTGCTCGCCACTTGGTGCAGGGATGAATTATCCTTGGCTCCTCAGGATCTGTGGACCCCACAGAATCCCCACCTACCCCACCACTCTCTCTCTTCTTCACCCATTCACCAATCACCTCAACACTTCTTCCCCAAAAACCCCTCACCTATCAAATCCCACCATTCTCTTCACCACTCACATCCATCCTTCATAAAACCCCACCTACCTCACTATTCAAATTCAAACCACTGTCCCTCCCAAACCCACCCATAATGGCTGAAACATACACCCCCTCTCCACTCCTATATAAACCCATCTTCACTCCTTTATTTTTACACAACCTAAACACTACTTCTCCCCCTTGGCCAAAACACATAGCCCCCTCCATCTCCTCTATTTCTTCTTCTTCTACTCTCTTCTTTCTTCTTTTGCTCGAGGACGAGCAAACCTTCTAAGTTTGGTGTGGTAAAAGCATTGCTTTTTGTTTTTCCATAACCATTTATGGCATCTAAGGCCGGAGAAACCTCTAGAAAGAGGAAAGGGAAGGCAAAAGCTTCCACCTCTGAGTCATGGGAGATGGAGAGATTCATCTCAAGGGTGCATCAAGACCACTTCTATGAAGTTGTGGCCATGAAGAAGGTGATCCCCGAGGTTCCTTTCAAACTCAAAAAGAGTGAATATCTGGAGATCCGACATGAGATCCGAAGAAGAGGTTGGGAAGTTCTTACCAACCCCATTCAACAAGTCAGAATCTTAATGGTTTAAGAGTTCTATGCCAATGCATGGATCACCAAGAACCATGCTCAAAGTGTGAACCCGGACCCAAAGAATTGGCTTACAATAGTTCGGGGGAAATGCTTAGATTTTAGTCCGGAAAATGTAAGGTTGGCATTCAACTTGCCCATGATGCAAGGAGATGAACACCCCTACACTAGAAGGGTCAACTTTGATCAAAGGTTGGACCAAGTCCTCATAGACATTTGTGAAGAGGGCGCTCAATAGAAGAGAGATTCAAGAGGGAAGCCGGTTCAATTGAGAAGGCATGACCTCAAGCCCGTGGCTAGGGGATGGTTGGAGTTTATCCAACGCTCAATCATTCCCACTAGCAACTGGTCCGAAGTTACTATAGACCGGGCTATCATGATTCATAGCATCATGATTGGAGAGGAAGTAGAAGTTCATGAGGTTATATCCCAAGAACTTTATAAGGTGGTGGACAAGTCCTCTACCTTGGCAAGGTTAGCCTTCCCTCATCTCATTTGTCACCTCTGTAATTCAGTTGGAGTTAACATAGAGGGAGACATCCTCATTGATGAGGACAAGCCCATCACTAAGAAAAGGATGGAGCAAACAAGAGATCCCACTCATCATGAAATCCCTGAGATGCCTCAAGGGATGCACTTTCCTCCACAAAACTATTGGGATCAAATCAACACCTCCCTAGGAGAATTGAGTTCCAACATGGGACAACTAAGGGTAGAGCACCAAGAACATTCCATCCTTCTCCATGAAATTAGAGAAGATCAAAGAATCATGAGAGAAGAGCAACAAAGGCAAAGAAGAGACATTGAGGAGCTCAAGCACTCCATAAGATCTTCAAGAGGAAGAACAAGCCGCCATCACTAAGGTGGACCCGTTCTTTAATCTCCTTGTTCTTTATTTTTCTGTTTTTCGAATTTTCATGCTTATGTTTTTTTATGTTTGTGTCTTATGATCATTAGTGTCTTAGTGTCTATGCCTTAAAGTTATGAATGTCCTATGAATCCATCACCTTTCTTAAGTGAAAAATGTTCTTAATTAAAAAAGAGAAGAATTGCATGAATTTTGAATTTTATAACAGATTAATTATTTTGATGTGGTGGCAATACTTTGACTTCTGAATGTATGCTTGAACAGTACATATGTCTTTTGAATTTGTTGTTCATGAATGTTGGCTTTTGAAAGAATGATGAAAAAAAGGAGACATGTTACTGAGGATCTGAAAAATCATAAAAATGATTCTTGAAGCAAGAAAAAAGCAGTGAATATTAAAAAAAATATTTGTGATCCAAAGCAAAAAGAGTGTGCTTAAGAACCCTGGACACCTCTAATTGGGGACTCTAGCAAAGCTGAGTCACAATCTGAAAAGGTTCACCCAGTTATGTGCCTGTGGCATGTATGTATCCGGTGGTAATACTGGAAGACAGAGTGCTTTGGGCCACGGCCAAGACTCATAAAGTAGCCGTGTTCAAGAATTATCATACTTAACTAGGAGAATTAATAATGTAATCTGGATTTTGAGTTCCTATAGAAGCCAATCATTCTGAATTTCAAAGGATAAAGTGAGATGCCAAAACTGTTCAGAAGCAAAAAGCTAAAAGCCCCGCTCATCTAATTAATGCTGATATTCATAGATGTTTTTGGAATTCATTGCATATTCTCTTCTTTTTATCTTATTTGATTTTCAGTTGCTTGGGGACAAGCAACAATTTAAGTTTGGTGTTGTGATGAGCAGATAATTTATACGCTTATTGGCATTGTTTTTAGTATATTTTTAGTATGTTTTAGTTAGTTTTTATTATATTTTTATTAGTTTTTAGTTAAAATTCACTTTCCTGGACTTTACTATGAGTTTGTGTGTTTTTCTGTGATTTCAGGTATTTTCTGGCTGAAATTGAGGGACCTGAGCAAAAATCTGATTCAAAGGCTGAAAAGGACTGCAGATGCTGTTGGATTCTGACCTCCCTGCACTCAAAGTAGATTTTCTGGAGATACAGAAGCCCAATCGGCACGCTCTTAATTGCGTTGGAAAGTAGAAATCCTGGGCTTTCCAGAAATGTATAATAGTCCATACTTTATCCGAGATTTGATGGCCCAAACAGGCATTCCAAGTCAGCTCAAGAATTTTGGCGTTTAACGCCGGAACTGGCACAAGAATGGGAGTTAAACGCCCAAACTAGCACAAAAGCTGGCGTTTAACTCCAAGAAAAGTCTCTACACATGAAAGATTCAATGCTCAGCCCAAGCACACACCAAGTGGGCCCGGAAGTGGATTTTTATGTCATTTACTCATCTTTGTAAACCCTAAGCTACTAGTTCTCTACAAATAGGACCTTTTGCTATTGTATTTTTATCTTTAGATCACTTTAGATCTTTTGATCATCTTTGGACGTCTAGTTCTTAGATCATGGGGGCTGGCCATTCGGCCATGCCTAGACCTTGTTCTTATGTATTTTCAACGGTGGAGTTTCTACACACAATAGATTAAGGTGTGGAGCTCTGCTGTACCTCGAGTATTAATGCAATTACTATTGTTCTTCTATTCAATTCAGCTTATTCTTGTTCTAAGATATTCATTCGCACCCAAGAACATGATGAATGTGATGATTATGTGACGCTCATCATCATTCTCACTTATGAATGTGTGCCTGACAACCACTTCCGTTCTGCAAGCAAACAAGGCTTGAATGTTTATCTCTTGGATTCCTTAATCAGAATCTTCGTGGTATAAGCTAGAATTGATGGCGGCATTCAAGAGAATCCGGAAGGTCTAAACCTTGTCTGTGGTATTCTGAGTAGGATTCAAGGATTGAATGACTGTGACGAGCTTCAAACTCGCGATTGTGGGGCGTTAGTGACAGACGCAAAAGAATCACTAGATTCTATTCCGACATGATCGAGAACCGACAGTTGAATAGCCGTGCTGTGACAGAGCGCGTTGAACATTTTCACTGAGAGGGCGGGACTGTAGCCATTGACAACGGTGATGCCCAACATACAGCTTGCCATGGAAAGGAGTAAGAAGGATTGGATGAAGACAGTAGGAAAGCAGAGAGACGGAAGGGACAAAGCATTTCCATACGCTTATCTGAAATTCTCACCAATGAATTACATAAGTATCTCTATCTTTATTTTATGTTTTATTCATCTTTTAATTATCAATCCTCCATAACCATTTGAATCCGCCTGACTGAGATTCACAAGATGACCATAGCTTGCTTCATACCAACAATCTCCGTGGGATCGACCCTTACTCGCGTAAGGTTTATTACTTGGACGACCCAGTACACTTGCTGGTTAGTTGTGCAAAGTTGTGATAAAGAGTTGAGATTGCAATTAAGCGTACCATGTTGATGGCGCTATTAATGATCACAATTTTGTGCACCAGTAATCTATTGACTTACGGTAAATACAGTAGATAAGCCACCTTCCCGATTCTTGTGACTTTTTGAAAAAGGGAAAAAATATCTCTTTCTCAGCTTCTGAATCTTGCATGATGCTAGTGATTGCTGCTGGTATGACTACAATTTGACGAATACAAAGTCACCCACCTTGTATACAAACAGTATTATTCTCAAGTTCATAATCTCGCCAGCCAAAGAAGAAAGAGGCAACTGAAATAGTTACAATAGGTAGACAGGCAAAGTGGACATTGATGTAGGAGGCTGCTTGTTCATTCCCTGACTCGAGCTACAAGGTCGGATTGGCAGTGGACAAAAGGACCGACCTCATGAAAGGTTCCCTCACTACTGACCTCTCTTCAAAGAGCTCAGAAGACCACCAAAGAAGCCCAAAGAGGCCCAATACGAAGAAGCCACCGTCCACTGAAAGGTAGTTGCCAAAAGATATGATCTCACCCATAAGATATAAGATAAGATAAAAATCTTATCTCAAGGAAGATTGCCAAGCACTAATATAAATACACTGGAACCCTTAGCTGCAACAAGTCGGGAACGACCGACTCAACCAAATCAGGACATCTCAACTGAGATCAACCTCGACGTTTTAGGTAACCCCTTGGAACATTGGCACCGTTGTCGGGGACCTGGAAGTCATCCCACAATTATGATGAATGACCCACTTAACAACGACCATACTTCCGGATTAGAAGACGGTACGCCGATGAAAAACCCAGATTTCGTACCCCCACCATCACCAAAGAAAACGCACCACTCCAAAGGGGACAAACAACCTCAATACACGGAGATCCTAGATGCCATCTGCGAACAACAGGACCGTCTCAAATAGTTTGAACGAGAGGCCGAGCGACAATGGGAGGCCGAGCGGGACCTGCAAAGAGAAATAAGGTGGCACAGAGAGCTAGAAGAAAAACTTCAGAAGCTCGAAGCCGACCTCAAAACCCGAACCACCCGATCTAACTGTGAGACTAGTCCTCTCAAAGAACAAGACTCATTCACAGAGAAATTATGAAGGCAAAAGTCCCAAAGGATTTCAAAGCCCCCGACATAGATCCGTATGACGGGGCATCCGATCCAAGCCATCATCTCAGTTACTTTAGGAGTCGGATGTACCTCACCGAAGCCTCCAAAGCAACTCGCTGCAAAGCCTTCCCAACCACTCTCACCAAAATAGCTATAAAGTGGTTCGACAGCCTACCCCCAAGGTCGATTACTAGCTTTGACGATCTCTCTAAGAACACGCTCCAAGCCTACTCAGAATCAAGCAAGCAGATAGGGAAAGCCTCCGAACTCATATGGAAAGATTCAATAAAGCATGCATCGACATACAGAATCTTCCTACTGAAGTAGCAATCATGGGACTTATCAACAGCCTACGAAAAGGATCCTTAAGCCAATCCATATCCAAGAAGCACCTTACTTCCTTGAACGAAGTACAAGAGCAGGCCGAAAAGTACATTAACATGGAAGAAAAGTCCCGGTTAGGAGAAGCCTTCAAAACCAGCTTCTCCTACCCCTCCCGAGATAAAGACAAGTACCCAAAGAAAAAAGAGGACAAACCCACAGAGAAACCCAGGAAATAACATAACTACACCCCCTTTAGGTATCCCTCGTAGATGTCTATAGGAAAATATGCCACACGGAGAAGATCCCACCATCCCGTTCAATCAAACATAAAAGGGGAGGAAGTCGGACGGAATACTATCAATACCACAAACTCTATGGGCACCCTACCAACGAATTCTATGACCTGAAGAACGTTATAGAAAAGTTGGCCCAAGAAGGAAGATTAGACTGATTCTTAGCCAACAGATCGGATGACCTTAGAAAGAGAAGAAGGGACGAAGAGGAAGGGCAGACTGAATGCCGCCTCACATCCCGGAGAGGCACATTCACATGATCAACGGCGGATTCGTAGGAGGAGGAATCTCAAAGTCATCCCGCAAGAGGCACCTTAAAGAGGTATACCACGTCGAAGAAGGGAGTAAATATCCGACCTCCCCACAATCTCCTTCACCAAGGAAGACGCTACCGGCATCATCCCCAGGCATGACGCTTCTGTGGTAATCACTATTATATTAGTCAACACCAACCTCCATCGAGCTCTGGTCGACCAGGGGAGCTGGGCGGATATCTTATTCAAATCTGCCTTCGACAAGCTCGGGCTTGAAGAAAAAGAATTAAGAGCATATCCCAACAGCTTATTTGGGTTGGGAGACACTCCGATCCAACCCCTGGGATACATCCCGCTACACACTACCTTCGAGAAGGGAGCCCGGTCTAGGACGCTAAGCATAGACTACATTGTAATCAATGTAAGCTCGGCGTATAACGCCCTCATAGGCCAGACGACTGATGATCGGATTTTTGACGGTTTAGAATTTCACTAATGAAATCTCGTTGTAAAGTATAGTTTCTAAACCAAACAATAATCCTTTCATACAAAAAGTTGTTTGTCACTAGTACAAACCCCTAAAATTTATAAACCGAAGTATTTAGACCTCGGGTCGTTCTCCCTAGGAATTGTAATGAAGTGTCTTGTTATTGGTTGTGAGTTATTTTGGGGTTTTGATATGAAGCATGAAAGATAAATGGCAAGAAAGTAAACTAACAACTATAAAACTCTTGGCAAGATATGAGAGCTAGAAGTCCTATCCTAGTTATCCTCCTCAATTGTGATGAGAATTGTATATTGTTCCCACTTAGTTAACCTCTAACCATGGAGGAAAGTCAAGTGGATGAATCAATTTGGTTCCTCAAGTCCTAATCAACTCCTAAAGAGAAGACTAGCTTTAGAGGCATTCAAATCAATTAGCAACTTCCAATTATCAATCAACAAAGGAATTAAATAACTCAAGAGTCACTAATTACTCTACCTAGGCCAAGAGGAACAAAACCTACACTATACCTAGAAGAAACATTTCATCAAACACATAGAGTGCAATACAAGTGAACATTATTAAATACAAGAATTAAAGGAATCTATAACTACAAAAACAAGAGATCAACAATAGAAAAGCAAAGAAGAACAATTATTATGAATTACCTCTTATTGAATTGAAAGAAAATGGAAGTAACAATAGTAGATCTATAATAAAGCATAAGAACAATCATAAAGGAAATTACAACAAAAGAGTAGAAGAAGATGAATGTAGCAACAAAGAATTAAAAGGTGGAGGTAGAAGAAAGCAAAGATTAAAACCTAGATCTAAGAACTAATCATAATCCTAATCCTAGAGAGAAGTGAGAGCTTCTCTCTCTAGAAACTACTTCTAAACTAATCCTAAACTAATGTAATTGATCAATTGTGTGTCTTCCCCTTAATTCTTCATCCTTTTATTCCTTTCCCTTAGCAATTGGCGCCAAAATTGGGTTCAAAAACCCTCTCAAATCGCCAGGCACGTGTTGCATTAGTGAGGTCATGTGCCGTCATCGACGCGTGCGCGCACGGTACGCGTGCGCGTCCTTGGCTTGTTTTGCAATGTGCGCGCGAGCGCCTTGTGCGCGTGCGCGTGCATGGCCTAGATCAATCCTTTGGCTTTTTGTGCTTCTCTCCACTTGCATGCTTCCTTCCTTGCCTCCTTTGATCCATGCCTAGCCTATTCCAATCCTGGAATTACTAGCAAACACATCAAGGCATCTTATGGAATCAAAGAGAAACTAGAATTCATCAAAATAAGGCTTAAAAAGCATGTTTTTACACTTAGGCACAAATACGGGAGAGATTACAAAACCATGCCAATTCATAGGCTAAATGTGACAAAAGGTTATCAAAATACCCTAAATTCAATACAAGATAAACCGTCAAATTGGGGTTTGTCAACCTCCCCACACTTAAACCTTAGCATGTCCTCATGCTAAATTAAGAAGGAACTAAGGGTTATGACATTTATTGAATGCAACTAAACTATATGTGTCCTATCTAAATGCAACTACCTAAGGTAAATGCAAATGCTTGGTTCAAACATATCAAATTGCCAAGAGAGCATGTGTAAGCATAGGAGCTAGGCACTAGGAATTGAGTCCAAACCACAATTGTATTGAATTATCAAAAAGAGTTCAAACTTGCAAGAATATAGATAATATGGGTGAACACATGTGATTAAACTTTTGAACCCTCACCGGATGTGTATCCGCTCTATTCACTCAAGTGTTTAAGGGTTAACTCACTCAATTCTCTTCTAATCATGCTTTCCAAAATTTGATTTTCTCCTAACAATCAACATTTATTCAATGCATGCATACATTCATCATGAGGTCTTTCATTTAGGTTGTAATGGGGTTAGGGTCAAGGTAGGATGCATATTTGGTTAAGTGGACTAGGATTTGAATCTTTGATTAACATAGACTTTTCCACCTAACCTATTTAATGACCTATACAAATTCAAGCTATTCTAACTACCCATTCTTCACTTTTTCTTACATACTCATGCATTCTTATTTGATTCATAACACCTATGCATTGATTCCCTTTTTATTGACTTCACTTTGGGGCATTTTGTCCCCTTATTATTTTTTTCTTTCTTTTTCTATATACAATTTTTTTCTTTTCTCTTTTTTTCTTTTCTTTTCTTTTCATTTTTTTTCTCTTTTTTTTTTCAACTGTATACAAGAATGTCAATGCATAAGGTCTATACATTTAATCATTACATGAGTATGCACCCAATTCCCAACATGAAAGTGTACTACCCTTTTTTTTTATCCCATCCAATGTTCTCAAGCCTCACCAACCTTGAATAATAAACACTCTCACTAGCCTAGGCTAATCAAAGATCCAAACAAGGACTTTCATTGGTTTTCCGCCTTGGGCTTGCAATGTGCTAAAATGAGAATGAGTTGGTTAATCGTAGGCTCAAATTGGCTAACAAAGGAATATAAAAGGTTGGCTATTTGGGTAAGTGGGCTAATGAAATAATGGCCTCAATCATACAAATGCATGGATACAAGAAATAAATGGACATATAGAATCAAGCAAATCAAGGATCATAATCATAGAAAGAGAGCAATTGCACACAAGAATGGAAAATAAGTGGTTATAAAATGTAACCACGTCAATAGGCTCAAGTCTCACAAGCTTGTGTTCTTAATTCAATACATGATTCACAAAGTATGAAATTCAAGCAAGTTCCACTAAAAAAAAATTTTCTTTCAATCAATTGGGTGATGCCTCATATTTAAAATTCTTGCAAAGTCTCAATGTTTGACTAAGCATTGTTGTGATTGAAAAATTCAAAGATTTTCTTAGTTCACCCTTTCCTTTTTCACTTAAAACCAATTTCTTATGCAAAAAGGGTGACTAAGTATTTGCAATTCAAAGTATGATTTCTAATCACAACCACAACTAACAATAAAGATAGGCAAAATGTATAAAGAAAAATCCAACTAAAGATATGGAATCTATCATCCAAACATCTAAAAATATCCAAAAGCATCAAAATATCTAAAATCCAAAATAAGCAATAAAAGTATCCAAAGCAAACTAGAAATGCATCAAAATATATACAAAGATGTGCAAAATAAGATAACTCGGCCGAAAAGTTCACCGGTTCCCAAATAATGCTACCGGTGCCCTCCCCACACTTAAAATCAAGCATCGTCCTCGATGCTAAACCGGAGGATCAGTGGGGGGTACAACGATAGGCTCTGGCTCTGGCTGCGGCTGTGGCTGTGGGACCGGCTCCTCATGAGTCTGTGGTGGTTCTGTAGTGTCAAGGGCATCCTGCTGAACTGGTGCCTCCGCATCCTCCTCCTGATGATCCTGCTCATCGGAGGCCGGAGAATCGGGAAGCGGAGGTAGCTCAGCACCCAAAGAAATAAGTGCCTGGTCCATCCGATCTAATCGGCGCCTGACATGGCGTCTCTCGCGCTCTAAAAACCGAAAAAGACGCTGGACCAGGAGATAGGTCGGCTCAGGTGCTGCTGGTGGATCTGTGGATGAGGAGGGAGCTGCGGCTGTAGAGGATGATGGGGCAGCTGTAGGGGCCGATGGTGAAGGTGTCCCCACGACAGCTCTAGCCCTAGAGCGGCGTCTAGCAGGTGGTCTCTCGTGCACCCAACCACCCCAGGGGATGGTAACCTCCCTGTCATCTGCATCAGGGGGTGGTGGTTGCACATCGTCATCCAACCATGGGACCTCAGCTAGGGCCGCCATACTCGTGACCAATGTAGGAAATGGAAGTAGGCCACGAATATGCGCCCGCCACATGCACTGTCTGATAAGTCTAGGGAAAGAGACATCCTTCCCCTCCATGACGCATCCAATCAGCAGGAGCATCTCCATGGGGATCTCAGAGAAGTGGGTGGTAGGCAGGACGTAGTGGGCGAAGATCATCTGCCAAGTCCTGGCCTCTCTGGTCAAGTGAGCAAATAGCATCCCCTTAGGCTTGGTGTTGCCCGCATCCATAACCCATGCAGCATCCGGTATCCCAATCATCCGGTATGGATGGCTATCTCAGCCTGCTGATGGGCACACATGTCATCAGGAATGTGCCGACACTGTAATGCCTCCCCAATGGCAGTCTCAGTGATCATAATCTCTCTACCCCGCACCTGAACCGAATCCAAGGTCGGACAGAAGAAGTTGCAGTAAAATTCCTTGACCCAAGATATATTGATATCCCCTAAATCTCGGTCAACAAAGTCTATGCCCAACTCAAGGATCTGACCAGTAATGGACCGTCTCACATTATTAGGTAGGAGCAACTTCTTCTCAGTATTCAGCTTTGTTGTTCGATATCTAGAAAACCGAAGCTCACAGTAGAGATTGGGGAATTTGTCTGGATTGGTAAAAGGCAACTGCTGATTTTCTTTTTCCTCATCATTCAATGGATTCTTAGCATAATGCTTGTAGATGGAAGGAATAGAAGGTGTAGAGAGTTTTCTTTTCTTGGAGGCAGTGGCTATGGCTTTGTCTTTATCCGACATCCTGAAAAATATGATAAAATATATAAAACATTTAGCATGTAGCAAAGAAGGCATGTTCAGGATACAAATGGTAATAACAATCATGATGTTGCAATGAATATGCAAAAGTGAACGAGTAAACCAAGAATGCAAGCTTCATTAAAGTCAACAACTCATATTCAAAAGGCAATAATATCATCATATAATTGAAAAAATTGTTAAAGATGGTTAAAGGTGAGTGGAAGTTAAATGGTTAAAGAAATTAGTAAGTGAGAAAAGTGGATTAGTTGGCATGATGATATTTTTGGCCAAAAACAAGAGAAGTTGGGGTTTATGTTCACAATGATTGATGCAAATCCGGGGAGTCAAAAAGGAAATGGAAATTTGCCCAAAATTGAAATAAAGACCAAAATGAAACTAATTTCCTTGAAAATCGGGCAGCATTCCGGCTTAAAATTGGACGTTCCCAGATAGCAAATTAGCACAAATAGCACAGAAAACAACATCAATTACGCACAGCAGCAAACAGATATTATTTAGCAACACATATCACATGAAATAACAACCCAAAACCAACATACAGTACCTAAGGAAGCAAGCAGCAAACATGCACATACGGAGCAATTATCAGGCCTAGAATCTTCTATCCAATCCTAGCTACCTAACAGCAAGTATATCTATCTAACCTAACATGCAAAAATTAAATTTAAACAAACTAACAGACAATTAGACTAACTAACAGAAATTGATGATTAAAAGAAAAACAGAAAAAAAAACAGAAGTTGAATGGGAACCTGGGAGCTGGGAGGAACTAGGAATGGAAAAGGAAAAAGGGATTGACCGGAATTGATGGGAGGCAAAAGTCTGCACCGCCGTGGACGGTGGTGGCCGGTGGAGGTTGCGACCGGTGGCGGTGAAAATGGCGGCTGCTGTGGTTGACCGAAAGGAAGAGGAGAGAGTGATGTGGGAATTTGAAATGATGAAAGAGAAGGAGGGGGGAGGAACGCCGATGCTGCCGGCAGTTATGGTGGAATGGCGGCGGAGATGGTGGAGAGTTGGCCGAGGGGAGAAGGGGAGAGTGAGTGGATGAGAGAGAGAGCGCGAAGTGATTGTAGGGGAGGGAAAGGGTCAGCCGGAGGTGGTTGCCGCTGCTGTGCGGTGGCTATGGCGGAGGAGGAAGAAGAAGGTGAAATGGAGGTTGGGAGGGGGAAAAGTGCGCGACTGCGCAGTGTGCGTCGCGCATTAGGGTTATCTCTATTTCCGAATCGACGCGCGCGCGCACCTTGCGCGTCCGCGTCCCTTGAGAAAGCTCGGGACCTACGCGAGCGCGTACAACGCGCTTTAGCGTGGATGAGTCAAACCAAGAAAGGACGCGTGCGCGTACAGTGCGCGCACGCGTGCATGGAGTTGGGCTAGTGGCTTAGAGTTGGCCCAACTCAGGCCTAACTCCCTGGAGAACGGCCTGGAAGTCGCGCCACCAGACCTACGCGCACGCGGCATGTACGCTGATGCGTTTGCATATTTTCTATATTAGCTAGTTAGTTTAAGTAGTTTTAGCTTAATTTCATTCACTTTCTTTGAAATAAACAAGCATTTTGATGAGTTTTACCTCCATGCATTAAGACACCAAGAACAAGGTAAATGTTGGCCAAACTCATGCAAATATTCAAGAAGTTTATAAACAAGTTGATGTGAATGATTCCCTTGAAAATTATTGCATAAGATGGCAAGACTTTGAGGATGCTTCCTTGGTTAATGATAGGTGATGAAACAAGAAAGCATTGAAGCAAGAATGAAGCAACTTTGGCACCATAGGAAACAACCTCGAGCACGTTGCCAACGCCAGGGACATGCACCATTCAAGTTGCCAACGCCAGGGACATGCACCATTCAAGTTGCCAACGCCAGGGACATGCACCATTCACGTTGCCAACGCCAAGACATGGCACCATCCAAGTTGCTAACGTCAGGGAGGAGTGCCAACCACGTTGCCAACGCCAGCTTCTATAGGCGTGTTCAAGGCCAACGTGGGAAGCAATATTTGGAGCTAGGAAAGAGCATCGAGCACGTTGCCAACTCAAGAAAGCATTGGCGTGTTTGGTAACAACGCCAGGAAGCTTTGGATGGTGAAGAGCACGTTGCTAACTTGGAATATAGGGGCGTTATCCACAACAACTCCAACAAGGCAGCCTGACCTTGTCTCCTTCAAACAAGAATAACTTGAGCTACAGAGATCCAAATTGAGTGCTTCCAGTTGCGTTAGAAAGCTGACATTCAGAGCTTTCCAACCATATATAATAGTCCATGGTGGAGCACAAAATTGAAGCCAAACCAGAGTCATCTTTAGGCCCTGAAAACAAGAACATGAAGTTGAAATTCAAGAAGGCTAGAGATGAGCCTTGGAGTGGGGCACGAGCACGTTGCCAACGTGCTAGCAAGGGTGCGTTTTTGGCAACAACGCCAGCCTCATTTCCCTGCTTTGGGAGGCTCTAGGCACGGGCACGTTGCCAACTTGGCAAAATGGGTGCGTTTTTGGCAACAACTTGGCAGCTTGACCTTACCTTCTTTGAGGAACCATAACTTGAGCTAGGAAGGTCCAATTGAGGTGATTCCAGTGGCATTGGAAAATAGACATCAAGAGCTTTCCAATGATGTATAGTAGTCCATATTGAAGCAGAAGGTTGACACTCAAATTCTGGGCTACATTTAGCATGAAAGTAGAGCCAAGAAGAGGAGAAGCAAGTTGTTAGCAACAACTTGGGCTAGCAACGCCCAAGCCTCAAAGCTAACTCCCAGGAAATTGTGATGCACGTTGCCAACGTGCATTAAGGCCAGCGTTATTGACAAAAACGCCAAGCCATTGGGCCAGAGGCATGATGAATGAACTCTTCCTTTCCAAGTCTAGCAACACTTCTTCCAATTGAGCCAATAATTCAACAAAGAGGAAGCCCATATTGCCAACCCAATTCAAGATCTTTGAAGGAGTTTTGGGACTAGTATAAATAGAGATTGAGTTTGTACTTTGAGGGAACTTTTGACACTTAGATTTCTAGACTTTTTGACACTTAGAATTCTACTCTTAGCACTTTTATTTTGGAGAACTCTCTAGCACTTCCGGGAGGATACCCGGAGAGCTATTTTGGTTTTTCTTTTGGAACTTTTCATCTTCAGTTTTAAGTTTTAAGCATTTTTCTTATTCTTCTTCTTCTTTTCTTTCCACTTAGTAATTTTTGTTGATGGCAATTATGGTTGAAATTGGAGCTATGATTCACTAAACCCCACTTTCATTAGGGGGAAGAGCTATGCTTGTTTGAATGCATTGATGAACTCCTCTTTTCCTCCTCTATTCAAGTGGTTAATCCAAAGAGGAAACTCTTGTTCTTCAAAGATTCAACCACCATCGAGAGAGGGGTTAATCTATGTGAATTGTGTGGTGAATTTGAGGAATGAGCCACATAATTCAGTTTAGAGTTCATCCTTTCATGATTTCCTTAATCAATACACCTTGGTTGGTATGTGAGATGTAACTTTCCTTGGTTGAGATTATGGGAGTTGTGTGGCTGGATTAGAATTGAGCTTCATCTCTTCTCATGAACAACTAGATCACGAGAGTGGCAATTGGTCATGTTGAGAGAAATTGAATCCCCAAGAGATTGGGATTCAATTACCCACTTGCCATGGATCTATACCCATGATTGAGAAGGACTTGACTAACATCAATTCATGAAAACTTGCATCTCTGATCCCTAATGATCCTCTCTACCATTAATTCTTATTTCTTTTGCCTCTAGTTGTTTGACTACCCATAACCCAATTCCCTTTTACATTCTGTCAATTTACTATTCTTGTTATCTACATTCTATTCCTTTAGTTCTTGCTATTTACTCTTATGTTCTTTAAATTTCTGCAACCTTTAATTCCTTGCAATTTATCTTTGATGTCATTTAAGTTTCTTGCATTTTAAGTTTCCGTTATTTACTTTCATTTTATTTCTCTATTCTAGTTCTTTAAATTCTTTGCCGTTTAAATTCTTGCAATTATGTTCAAAGATCACAAACCTTATAAAATTAAAACCATGTTTGCTTGACTAAATTTACCATTAACTAAAGTTGCTTAATCTACCAATCTCCGTGGGATCGACCTCACTCTTAGTGAGTTGTATTACTTGATGCGACCCGGTATACTTGCCGGTTGTACGTGAAATCTAAATTTTTTACGTATCAAGTTTTTGGCGCCGTTGCCGGGGATTGGAAAAGATTGACAATGATTAAGTGAATGGTAGTTTAGATTAAGCATTTTTTTTGTTTTTTTTTCTTTGTACAGTTCTTTTAATTTTTTGTTTTCTTTTTGGACATTAAGGTGTTTGTGTTATTGCCTCACTAAGAAATTCTCATCTGAGACATGTATTTCAATTGCTTTGTGATTGTGTTCTACAAAACTTAAATGGAGTTTATCTCATCTTTTGATCAAACAAACTTTCTGGGACATCACCCACCACCACCAATCTCTAATGGTGGCTGGAAATATCACCAAGAAAATGCAAATTCTGAGCACTCCAATCCATGGAGATATGCTTCAGAACCACAAGATGAGCAAGAGAATCATATGGGATATTTCTCACCACCACAAAATGATTCAAGTCATTATTCTAATGGTGGCTGGGAGTATCGCCAAGAAATTGCAAATTATGAGCACTCCAATCCATGGAGATTTGCTCCAGAGCAACAAATTGATCAAGCTAATCACATGAGATGTTGTCCAGAACCACAAAATGATTTATGTCATTACCCTCATGGTGTTTGGGCATATCAACAAAAGTGTGAACAACTAAGAGAAATTAATTTCCTCCCAGAGCCACAAAGTGAACCATGCTGTTATGACATTGACACAAACTATGGCTGGGAAGGAAATTTTAATTCTCCAAATGCTATTCATCAAGAGACATCATCTCTTGATTATGCTTGCAACAGATTCATGCAAGATTCCTCCCAAGGACTACAAGATTGTCCATACTATGATGATTTCAACAATTCTTCAAGTTGTGCCTGGGAGGAGCAAAACCAGAAAGCATTTGAGAGCCCATATTCTACTTATCAAGAGCCATCACCTCTTAATTATCCAACCTCACCTCCAAATTTTTCATATCAAAATTCTTCACCACTTGAGTTTGCCTCAACACAAAATTCCTTCCAAAATTCATACAATTCAATTCATCATCCACAAAATTCATTCCACCAACCACAAAACTTATTCCACAATTCACAAGATTCATTTCATACCACTCAAAACAACCTCACCACAACACATCCATATCCACAAAACTTCTCTCAACCTTCACCTCTTAAGCTAGTAGCTGAGGACCTCCTTCAAACGTCCAGAGAACTCTTGGAAAGACAAGAACAATATTGGGAGGAACGAGAGAGCCTTTTTGAGAAAATAGATGGGCACTTAGAGCAAATAAAGAAACATTTAGGATTGCCAAGCATTGAGAATGAAGACCAATTTGTGAGTGAGGAAGTGGAAAAAGAAGAACAAAAGGTCCATTTGTCAAGTGAAATTGCAATGAAGGATGAGTTGGTGGAGGTATATGAGCACAGAATTCCAAGTCCACAGAGGGTAGTTGAAGTAACAATGGAACATGAAAACTCACAACTCTCTCAAACTTCCTTGAAACAAAAAGGCTCAACAATTGAATCCATGATTGAAAGATATGAAGAGGAGATGAAAAAATCTTGGGAAGAACAACAAACCTCTTCCATGAAAGAGCTATTAAAGCAAATGTTGAGTGTAAAAGAAGAAGTGGAAGAGCAAGAACGTGAGGAAGACACTCAAGAGAAATCACACTCAAGTGAAGCAGAGAAGTACACAGAGGAAGAGCTCATTGAACCAGTATTGCACGGAACTCTTGATGAAAAGAAGGCTCCAACAATCACACAACCACCAAGACTTGGATTCAAGAAAGTGAAGGCAATTAACAAAAGCACCAAGAAGAGGATTGTGACCAAGCTACCAAGGACAATATTCATGAAGAAAAAAGGGTCAACCACAAGCAATCCTCCCCCCGATCCAGCAAGCAAGCTCAATCAAGCCATTAACAAAAGAAAGCTTGTTGAGGAGAGGCCAAGACAGGGGACACTAGCTGAATCTTCTTCCCCCTTAAGGTCATTCCTATTAACAAACTGGAAGAAGAGGAAGAAAGTGAACAACATGTCAACCATAGGTATAATTTCTCTTCTCTGCTTTGTTTTCATTCTTTGTTTTATTTAAATTCAATAAATTGGCATATGGTTACATTTTAAGTTTGGTGTTGCCTTGCAACAAATTATTTTCAATCTTTTTGGATGATTGCATCAAATCAAAAATGAAAGTGACACACCAAGATTCTAAGTTTGGTGTGCCATTTATTTTCTATGCAATTTATTCAAGCAACACTACTTGTCTGCATAATCATAATGCCTCTGCAGTTTTAGTTTTCTCTTTTGATTTGACACTTTTGCATTCTACTTGCTTTAGTTATTTTTCTATCTTTAAATGCTTTCATTTAGTTTGCTTATTAACTGTTTTTGTTAATACATTACCAAGAGATCCGTATTCATGACAGATTTCTAGCTTGGTGATTGTATTTAACATACAACAATTTCATTTGCTTAGTTTTAATTCAAATAAATTGACATATGATTGCATTCTAAGTTTGGTGTTGCTATGCAACAAAATTTGTTTCCAATCTTTACTGGATACTTGCATTAATTCCAAGTGAAAGTGTCACACTAAGTTTGGTGTGCCACTTATCTTTTATGCAATGTATTGTGCTCACCTTCTTAAGTTTGCAATCAAAATGTCTCTGTCTCTTGTGCCTTAATTGTTATCTTTAATTTTGCTTACTTGAAACACATGTGCTACTAATGTTTCATTGTGTAAGACATTCATGATCTATCTTAGCCCCATAGCCATGGTTCTAATTGTTGCTTGAGGACAAGCAATCATTCTAAGTTTGGTGTTGGAAGGGAAAGAAAAGGAGGAAAAGGACAACAATAGAGAAGATAAATTACAAGGTTGTAAAGTTTTTTTTTCTCTCATTTGTTTCCAGCACTTTAAATTGCATGATTGTCTTATTACCTTCTTTATATGCATGTGTGGTATGAATAAGCATAGCTTGAATTTTGATTTGCAATATGTTGCTGTGGCATTATGACTACCAACTTGAGTTTTGTGAATTCAAAAGCAAAAAAAAGGCATCATGATCATAAACAAACAAGGAATTAAAGAAGAACTTGGCATGTGTATACAAGTATTGGAAGGCTAGTATGTTTGATTGTTGCTCAATTGCATTAGATTTGATTTAATTGAAGTTTTCATCTAGGACATTTTGTGAAATCTTTTGAAATCATGAAAACCTTGAAAAAAAAAGAAGGCAAAGAAAAAAAAAAGGGAAAGAATGAGAAAGCTGAAGGCTCTGAGTACCAATGACAATTCCATTGTTAAGTACTTGTGGTGTTTATGTATCAAGTAAAATGCTTGGAAACAAAACACTTAGAAGTCAAGGCTAGGCTCAAGTGCAAAAGCACTCCCTCAAAGCTCAAGGCTCTGAGCATCAATGATTAGAGAGTCAAGAAAAGAAATAAATGTGCTTAATGAAGTCCTCTAATTAAATGCTTGTGGTGCTTATGTATCAAGTGGTAATACTTGAAAACAAAGCATTTAGAGTCGTAGTTTTGTTATTAACTCATGGGGTAAAGCACCCAAAAGGAGAAGCTAATAAGAAAAATCAAAAGCTTGTTTCAAGGAAGAATTATAAGAAAAAGATTTCATAAAGTGAGCTAGATAGAAGCATCAATCATTTACATTTCTTTTGTGATTGTAGCATACATAGAAAACTAGCTTACCATGAACATTAACTTGCTATTCTTCTAACCTTGGATTGTTAATCTCTATTGCATGATTCTCTTCTTGCTTGAGGACAAGCAAGGTTTAAGTTTGGTGTTGTGATGCGTTTGCATATTTTCTATATTAGCTAGTTAGTTTAAGTAGTTTTAGCTTAATTTCATTCACTTTCTTTGAAATAAACAAGCATTTTGATGAGTTTTACCTCCATGCATTAAGACACCAAGAACAAGGTAAATGTTGGCCAAACTCATGCAAATATTCAAGAAGTTTATAAACAAGTTGATGTGAATGATTCCCTTGAAAATTATTGCATAAGATGGCAAGACTTTGAGGATGTTTCCTTGGTTAATGATAGGTGATGAAACAAGAAAGCATTGAAGCAAGAATGAAGCAACTTTGGCACCATAGGAAACAACCTCGAGCACGTTGCCAACGCCAGGGACATGCACCATTCAAGTTGCCAACGCCAGGGACATGCACCATTCAAGTTGCCAACGCCAGGGACATGCACCATTCACGTTGCCAACGCCAAGACATGGCACCATCCAAGTTGCTAACGTCAGGGAGGAGTGCCAACCACGTTGCCAACGCCAGCTTCTATAGGCGTGTTCAAGGCCAACGTGGGAAGCAATATTTGGAGCTAGGAAAGAGCATCGAGCACGTTGCCAACTCAAGAAAGCATTGGCGTGTTTGGTAACAACGCCAGGAAGCTTTGGATGGTGAAGAGCACGTTGCTAACTTGGAATATAGGGGCGTTATCCACAACAACTCCAACAAGGCAGCCTGACCTTGTCTCCTTCAAACAAGAATAACTTGAGCTATAGAGATCCAAATTGAGTGCTTCCAGTTGCGTTGGAAAGCTGACATTCAGAGCTTTCCAACCATATATAATAGTCCATGGTGGAGCACAAAATTGAAGCCAAACCAGAGTCATCTTTAGGCCCTGAAAACAAGAACATGAAGTTGAAATTCAAGAAGGCTAGAGATGAGCCTTGGAGTGGGGCACGAGCACGTTGCCAACGTGCTAGCAAGGGTGCGTTTTTGGCAACAACGCCAGCCTCATTTCCCTGCTTTGGGAGGCTCTAGGCACGGGCACGTTGCCAACTTGGCAAAATGGGTGCGTTTTTGGCAACAACTTGGCAGCTTGACCTTACCTTCTTTGAGGAACCATAACTTGAGCTAGGAAGGTCCAATTGAGGTGATTCCAGTGGCATTGGAAAATAGACATCAAGAGCTTTCCAATGATGTATAGTAGTCCATATTGAAGCAGAAGGTTGACACTCAAATTCTGGGCTACATTTAGCATGAAAGTAGAGCCAAGAAGAGGAGAAGCAAGTTGTTAGCAACAACTTGGGCTAGCAACGCCCAAGCCTCAAAGCTAACTCCCAGGAAATTGTGATGCACGTTGCCAACGTGCATTAAGGCCAGCGTTATTGACAAAAACGCCAAGCCATTGGGCCAGAGGCATGATGAATGAACTCTTCCTTTCCAAGTCTAGCAACACTTCTTCCAATTGAGCCAATAATTCAACAAAGAGGAAGCCCATATTGCCAACCCAATTCAAGATCTTTGAAGGAGTTTTGGGACTAGTATAAATAGAGATTGAGTTTGTACTTTGAGGGAACTTTTGACACTTAGATTTCTAGACTTTTTGACACTTAGAATTCTACTCTTAGCACTTTTATTTTGGAGAACTCTCTAGCACTTCCGGGAGGATACCCGGAGAGCTATTTTGGTTTTTCTTTTGGAACTTTTCATCTTCAGTTTTAAGTTTTAAGCATTTTCCTTATTCTTCTTCTTCTTTTCTTTCCACTTAGTAATTTTTGTTGATGGCAATTATGGTTGAAATTGGAGCTATGATTCACTAAACCCCACTTTCATTAGGGGGAAGAGCTCTGCTTGTTTGAATGCATTGATGAACTCCTCTTTTCCTCCTCTATTCAAGTGGTTAATCCAAAGAGGAAACTCTTGTTCTTCAAAGATTCAACCACCATCGAGAGAGGGGTTAATCTATGTGAATTGTGTGGTGAATTTGAGGAATGAGCCACATAATTCAGTTTAGAGTTCATCCTTTCATGATTTCCTTAATCAATACACCTTGGTTGGTATGTGAGATGTAACTTTCCTTGGTTGAGATTATGGGAGTTGTGTGGCTGGATTAGAATTGAGCTTCATCTCTTCTCATGAACAACTAGATCACGAGAGTGGCAATTGGTCATGTTGAGAGAAATTGAATCACCAAGAGATTGGGATTCAATTACCCACTTGCCATGGATCTATACCCATGATTGAGAAGGACTTGACTAACATCAATTCATGAAAACTTGCATCTCTGATCCCTAATGATCCTCTCTACCATTAATTCTTATTTCTTTTGCCTCTAGTTGTTTGACTACCCATAACCCAATTCCCTTTTACATTCTGTCAATTTACTATTCTTGTTATCTACATTCTATTCCTTTAGTTCTTGCTATTTACTCTTATGTTCTTTAAATTTCTGCAACCTTTAATTCCTTGCAATTTATCTTTGATGTCATTTAAGTTTCTTGCATTTTAAGTTTCCGTTATTTACTTTCATTTTATTTTTCTATTCTAGTTCTTTAAATTCTTTGCCGTTTAAATTCTTGCAATTATGTTCAAAGATCACAAACCTTATAAAATTAAAACCATGTTTGCTTGACTAAATTTACCATTAACTAAAGTTGCTTAATCTACCAATCTCCGTGGGATCGACCTCACTCTTAGTGAGTTGTATTACTTGATGCGACCCGGTATACTTGCCGGTTGTACGTGAAATCTAAATTTTTTACGTATCATACGCGTCCGCGCGCATTGGGGACAATGGAGAATCATGCGTGAGCGTGCAGTGCGCTCTAGCGTGGGATGGCAGATTAGGCATGGGCGCATGCGCGTACAATGCGCGCACGCGTACATTAGATTGGGCCTGAGGCTTAGAATGGGCTTGAGGCACGCCCAACTCTCGGGTTAGAAGCCTAGATAGGTGGCAGCACGCAAGGACGCGCGCGCGGCAAGTGCGCGTCCGCGTACATTGACGAATTGTGATATGGCGCGCTAGCGCGATGCGTGCGCGCTTGCGTACATTCTTTCTTGGGCATATGGGTGTGCACGCGGCAAGTGCGCGCCTGCACAGATCGAGTTGGGCCTGGGGCCTAAAGCTGGCCCAGAAATGGCTCAACTCTCTGGGGTTTGGTTCAATCATTTGCAGCAGCAAATCGGCGCGGACGCGGCAGGTGCGCGTCCGCGCGAACTTCCATGTTCTAATAGTCGGCGCGCACGCAGGTAGTGCGCGTCCGCATGGATCAGGTTGGGCTCAGGGCATAATGTTTGCCCAAGAGAGGCCCAACTCTCGGGTGCGTGGGTGATGTTGCATCTGCACAGGGACGCGTGCGCGTACATGTTGCGCGCGCGTCCACCCCCTTTTTTTTTTCAGAAAAATTATGTTGGGTGTTCCCCATAGTGTTCACAACTCTTATTCATTCAACCATCATACAATTCACAAAAATGCAATTTTGATATTATTCATCTACTACTAAACACAACATGCATGTGACTAAGCTAACAATTAAGTTGTACAAACAAATTTGTATGAAACATCTACCTACAATGGTAACTCAAATCACTTATTAAGTAAATTCAAAAGAGAGTGGAAAGAGTTTACCATGGTGGGGTGTCTCCCACCTAGCACTTTTAGTTTAAGTCCTTAAGTTGGACATTTTGAGATGCTTGTTGTCATGGTGGCTTATGTTTGTACTCATCCTTGAATCTCCAAGGATCTTTGCTTCTCAATTGGTTGACAGAATTTCCAACCCTTTTCATCAAGTTCGGGCAAAGTTCTACCCAAGATATGAGTTCCCCTAGTTGGTCTTCACATAGCGAACCGGGATCCCATATCTTATCTTCACACCCGTCTTCAATTTGATCTTCATACTTTTTCTTTCCGGGTGGTTGACATAAGGGTGATTGACACATAGAATTCTCTTTATTCCACCAATGCTTCCTTCTAGACCCATACAAAGTGATTCCTGTCCCCAAATCATCCCTATACCCTGAAGCTTTGACCTTGATAAGCTTAACTCCGGCTTTACAACCACTACACAACTCATTCTTACTTTTAATTCCACAAAGAGTTCTAAGTTGACCATCATTTTCAATCAAACCATATTCAAGTGAGAGATTAAAACTTAGAGATAGAGATTTTACCCACTTAAATGTTGTATTGGATGGTAACTTGGGAAGGGAGGCTTCCCCACACTTAGACAATGCAAGGTCCACCTCCTTGTGCTCTTCTTTAGTTGTTTCCGCCTCTTCACAAGCTTCTTCAATTTCAACCTCATCCTCTTTGTTATGTGGCTTGGTGTTGTCTTCAAAAACTTCATCTTTCCCAATGGGAGGTGATTCAATTTTGGATAGGAATTCGTTGATGAATGAATCCATCTCTTGATCAACCTCTTCATATTCTTCAATTTCAATATACACCATGCCAACTTTTTCCTCTTGGTAGCTCTCTTTTGATTCACTCTCTTCTTCATTGTTCACCAAGGGTATGGGAGGTTGTGCACACTCTTCTATAATTTCAACTACATGTCCAATGGGAGATGATTCCATTGTAGAGAGAAATTCATCCATGATTGAATCCATCTCTTGATAAGCCTCTTCCAAGTCTCCAACGATGATATGCCTTGGAGGTTGCGCACCCTCCTCAACATCAATTTCAAGCTTCTTGGAAGAGTGCCCCATGATGCTACATTCCCATGGACTTTCAACATCTCCTAAATCTTCAACCACTTCTTCCTTTTCTTCAATGATCGTAGGCTCCTCTAATTGTTCCAACACAAAATTCGACTCCTCCTTCTCTACCGGATTTTCCACTTTCTCCTTCATGCTTTGTTCTTCTTTTGACTTTTCACATGTGGTTACGGAAGTACCGTGAGTATTCAAACATTGGTGGGCTAAAGTGTGCACCACCTTCGTCAAATTGGTCACAAACTCAAGTGTATCCCGCTTCATGGCTTCTTGTCCTCGAAGTAACAAAGTGAGAGGATCGGCTATTGGGGCTTGGGGTGGATAAGAAGGTTCATCATTTTGGAGAGAGGGTTCATAGTAGGAAGGTGGTTCTCCTTGGTAAAATTGTGGAGATGGTGTGCATTGGGGTGGCTCTTGGTAGTACTCTTGATAAGGTTGTGGTGGTTCTAAGGGATCTTGCTCATAATTGTCATGAAAATATGGTATGGATGGTTGGTTGTATGATGGGTATGGGTCATAGGAAGGTGCTTGGTATGGAAAGGCTTGTGAGAATGGTTGAGGTTCATGTTGAGGATGAGATTCATAGGCATATAGTGGCGGTGCTTGGAAGTCACAAGGTGATTCACCATAGCCATTGGATTGATATGCATCATAGAATGGCTCTTCTTCATAATGCATTGGTGGAGGTTGTTGCCTTGAGGGTTGATCATATGCATATGGCTCCTTCCACCTTTGATTGTCCCATCCTTGATACACTTCCTCATTGAAGCTCTCATCACCTACAACATAATTAAAACCAAGCTCATAGCCAAAGTGAGAATTCAAGGTGGAAAAGCAAAAATAAAACTAACAAAAACTAGAAAGCAAGCAAAAGACAAGCTATTTACACTATTCACATATGTACAATAACCAATAACATAACACCATTGCAACTCCCCGGCAACGGCGCCATTTTGATGATTGGATTTTTGACGGTTTAGAATTTCACTAATGAAATCTCGTTGTAAAGTATAGTTTCTAAACCAAACAATAATTGATGACAAGTCATCATATACCCATTTTTCAAGCTAATTTCACTTGTTTTGTTAGCATTTATGCACTTTCTTGCATCCTAAGTAAGTGATTTGGAGTGAAAATGCACAACTTCTCTAAATCAAGCAACCACCATGAAATTAATATTAAATCATGAGGTTTAAGCTAATTTTAATTGCATTTTAATTGATTTATAAGCCTCTTGAATTTAGTGATACTTTGAGTGGTTGTTTGGTTTATTATAGGTGAAGAAAAGAAAAGAAAATGAAAAGCGTGGCATAAAAAATGTAGCCGAGGAAAGAAAAGCGTGGCCGAATCAAGGGAGAAGTGTGCCGAACTCATAGTGGAAGCAATCTTGCCCTCCACAAGGGCAGAATGCCCTCCACAAGGGCAGCATCAAGTAACCAAACCAAGACAAGGCAACCTTGCCCTGCCCACTCCAAGGGCAGAGCACAAAATGGTGCCTTGAAGCCAAGAGAAGCAAATTCTGCCCTGCCCTTGTGGAGAGCAGGATCGGGCACATCAAGGAAAGAAATCCAAGGAAAAATAGCTCCCATGCAAGCTACAAGTTTCGAACAAGGGACCATGAGGAAGCCAAGCCTTGAGACCCACTATGGTGCCAAGAAACCAAGAAAAACTAGCGTGTTTGCTTCCTCCCAGAGTCGAACCCGAGGCGTGCAACATGGCAACCTTGCCCTGCCCTTGGCGCGGGCAGGGCAGTCTCTGGCGCACCAAATTTGCTCCTCATGCGCACCACGCAGCTTCTGGCGCACCAATTTCTTCACCATGCGCGCTATGGCCGCACCAACTTCTTGTGCCTAGCATCAATTTTCTGCCCTGCCCTCCACAAGGGCAGGGCAGCCTCCTGGGAGTGCATTTTTGGGCCAAAATTCAAATTAAGAATTAATTTGAATTCATTTCTTCACCAATCCAAAAGCCCATCCAAATCCCAAAATCCAAGAATAGAAAGTGTATAAATAGTAGTTAGTTTGATGTAATTAGGACTTTTAGCTACCTTTACTTTTGAGCTTTGAATTTTTGGCTTTCATCTTGAATTTTTGAACTTCCTTTTGAGCTTTCTTGAGAGATCTGTCCGGGCACCAAGAGGATCAAAGGAGAATTGCTTGATCTCCTTCCTCAATTCCCTTGGGCAATTCTACTCTTCTGTTTTCTGAGTATTGGATGTGTGAAATTGGGGAAATTCTGTCCCAATTCTCATTCTAGCTCTGTTTAAATTTGCTTTCTGCATAATTCACTTTAAATTCTGTTCTTCTACTGCTTCATCTTTAATTTTCTGTCAATTGCTTAGTTCATTCAGATCTGGGAAGGAAATTGGGTTTTAGGCTCTGCTACCTAAGCCCTTGGGATCCTGAGATCACTTTTGGTTCCTCTATGAACCTTACTGCACTTTAATTTCCCTGCTGTTTAAATTTCTGCTTGCATCCAATTCATTTTCTGCTACCTTCTTTACTGCAATTCACTTCTTCTTGTTTAGATCCTGCAATCCCATTCCTCAATTCCCCTTTTACATTCAGCAATTTATATTTCTTGCCATTTAAGTTACTGCAATTTAAGTTTCTTGCACTTTAAGTTTCAGTCATTTACTTTCTTGCTCTTTAAGTTTCTGCACTTTTACTCTTCTGTTCTTTATTTTACTGCATTTCTCCCTTCCCCCTTTACATTTACTGTCATTTAATTTCAGTTAAACACAAATCACTCAACCAAAACTTGATTCGCTTGACTAAACCACCCACTAAACTAAAATTGCTCAATCCTTCAATCCCTGTGGGATCGACCTCACTCATGTGAGTTATTATTACTTGATGCGACCCGGTACACTTGCCGGTGAGTTTTGTGTTGGATCGTTTTCCACACATCAAGTTTTTGGCGCCGTTGCCGGGGATTGAAATAGATTGACAATGATTAAGTGAAGTGGAGGTCTAGATTAAGCATTTTTTTTTCTTTTCTGTTACTCTAACTCCTACTAATACACTAACTGTTTGAATTTTTGCTTAAACTAACCAACCAAAACCTCATTCTAGCAATAGATTGAAGTTTTGTTAACTCTCTGGGTTTGTGTGTTTGTTGCTGTGTGTTTGTATGTCAGGTATAGGGAGATCCTCTCCTATCATTTCTGAAATTGATCCAAGGACTCTTCGGAGAATAAGAAGAGCAGAAAGAGGGAAGAATATTGTTGGAGAAGAAGAAGAATCTGAGGAGGAATTCCAAGATATGGAAGGAGATACTAGTCAACCAGGAGGAGGAGCCAACAATGATCAACAGAGAAGAGTCTTGGCTTCATACACATTTGCTAATGCCAAACATTGTGGGAGTAGCATTCTTCCTCCCAATGTCAATGCCAACAACTTTGAACTCAAGCCACAACTCATAACTCTGGTGCAAAACAATTGTTCCTTCGGAGGAGGACCTTTGGAGGATCCAAACCAACATTTGTCCACCTTTTTGAGAATCTGTGATACAGTGAAGACAAATGGTGTACCCCCTGATAGCTATAAGTTGCTTCTCTTCCCATTCTCTCTTAGAGATAAAGCAACTCAATGGCTAGAGACCTTTCCAAAAGAAAGCATCAACACTTGGGATGACTTGGTGAGCAAGTTCCTTGCCAAATTCTATCCACCTCAAAGAGTCCTAAGGTTGAAGACAGAGGTTCAAACCTTCACTCAATTGGAGGCCGAAAGCTTATATGAAGCATGGGAGAGATACAAGGCTCTATTGAGGAAGTGTCCACCAGAGATGTTCACTGAGTGGGACAAGCTACAAAACTTCTATGAAGGCCTTACTCTTAAAGCTCAAGAGGCTCTTGATCACTCTGCAGGAGGCTCTCTACAACTCATGAAAACCACAGAGGAAGCTCGAAACCTTATTGATATGGTGGCCAACAACCAATATTTCTTTGCTCATCAAAGACAACGCCAACCATCACAGAGAAGAGGAGTCATGGAGTTGGAAGGAGTTGATTCAATCTTAGCTCAAAACAAGATGATGCAGCAACAGATTCAACAACAATTTGAGCAAATGGCTAAGAGGATTGATGGCTTGCAAGTGGCAGCAGTGAGCACCACAAGCCAACCTCCAAACACTTGGGTACAAAGTGAAGAAACTCAAGAAGAGCAACAACAAGAGCAGATTCAATACTTGCACAACCAGAATCAGGGAACAAATAAAGTTTATGGAGAGACTTACAATCCATCTTGGAAGAATCATCCCAACCTCAGATGGGGAGACAACCATAATCAAAACCAACAACCATGGCAAAGAAACACAGGCCAAAATAATTGGAAAAACACAAACCATAACCCCCAGCCAACTACTAACCAAAATTCGTACAGAAAACCACAAAACAACTACCCAAATTCTAACCAATACCCAACCAATAACCACCCAACTAACCAAAACACTTACCTTCATCCATCAACACCCCAAAACCAACCCATCACACAAGATTCACAGAGAATCACCAATCTAGAAGTACTCCTGGAGAAACTAATGAAAAGCCAAGAATTGACAAACAAAAATCAAGAAGCTACCATGAAGAACTTAGAGAGGCAAATTGGCCAAATCTCTAAAAAGATCTCTGTTGAGAAACCATCAAGTTCACTACCTAGTGATACCATTCCCAACCCAAAGGAAGAATGCAAGGTGGTGCAACTGAGAAGTGGAAGGGTGTTAACAGATGGTAACCAAGGAGCAACAAAGAAGCCCATGGAGGATAACAATGAGCCAACAAAGAAGGATGAAGCCGTTAACAAGGACAAGATAAGCAAGAATGCTCCAGAAAAACTCACAGAGGAAGATGACAAGCCACAGAAGTTGAAGCAAGGAAAGCAAATCATGGAAGAACCAAGTCCAAAACAACATCAAGTGGTGAAGAGCTCAACACCACCATTGCCGTACCCACAAAGATTTCACAAGGAAACAAAGGATCAGCACTTCCACAAATTTCTTGAGACTTTCAAGAAGTTGGAAATTAATATACCTTTGGCAGAGGCTTTGGAGCAAATGCCCCTGTATGCTAAGTTTCTAAAGGAGCTCATTAACAAGAAAAGGGATTGGAATGAGAAGGAAACAGTGATGCTTAGTGAGGAATGCAGTGCACTCATTAGAAAGGGACTCCCTCCCAAGCTTGAGGACCCTGGAGGGTTCTTCTTGCCATGCACTATCGGAAACCTGTTCATTAACAAAGGGATGTGCGATCTAGGAGCAAGCATAAATCTAATCCCATATTCTCTAGTGAAAAAGCTTGGCATAAAGGAGGTGAAACCAACAGAGATGACTTTGGAATTGGTGGATCAATCAATAGTCTATCCTAAGGGGTTGATTGAGAACCTTTTAGTTAAGGTTGACAGGTTCATCTATCCGGCAGATTTTGTGATTCTGGATTCTTCAGAAAATGGAAATGACTCCATAATACTTGGTCGACCATTCTTAGCCACTGCTAGAGCCATTGTGGACATTGAGCAAGGAGAGTTAACTCTGAGGATGCACGAGGAGAGCATCATCCTGAAAGTTTTCCCAGAATCACAAATAGATGAAGAAACAGGAAAAATGAGTGATGATCCCCCCCCAAAGCAATCAACTGAAAAGGAAGTGGAACAGAAAAACAAACAGATGCAAGAAGAAAAGGGGATTCACAAGGAAGCAGGGGTGATTAGCAGAAAGGAAGGCATCACAACTCAAGTAACTGCCAAGAAGGGAAGATCAACAAGCAAGAAAAAGGTGAAGAATAAGAAAAAGGCTCACAAAGGGTGGAAGAACAAGAAAATCCCAACTGAAGGATTTTCTAAGGGTGATAAGGTGCAGTTAATATACCAACAGCAGGGAGCAGAAGATTATTACACTATCAACCAAATTCTTTCTTTTGAGCATGTGGAGATTGAATATCAAGGCACTCAGAGAAAGCTGACAGTGAGGGGTGACAAGTTGAGACACCACCAATTTCAACCACCCTAAAGGGAGGTCAATGTCAAGCTAATGACAATAAAAGAGCGCTTCATGGGAGGCAACCCATGATTTAAAATTTCTGCCTTCTCTTTAATAAGCTATGATTTCTTGAAGTATGATTCTGAACTTTCATATTTGGTAAATGCACATTTTAGAGCATAAGTCAGAATTCTAAGTTTGGTGTCCCTTAAGGTACACTAAATTTTAGCTTTTCAAAAAAGAAAGGGGGCCATTCTTAGAATATATGCATAATTCATTTGAATAAAGCATATGACTAAACACTAAGTTTGGTGTCTGCAAGGGCAATAAAATTCAGAAGATCATTTACCATCTATGGAATCAACAGCATACAAACAAGATCATGCATCACAATTATTTTTAAAGAAAATGTCAATTGTGAAGAGTGGTTGATAGTTGTTCGGCCATTCCCTTAATAAAAGATAAGTTTGGTGTTCACCAACTTTCAACATCTTTAATTAAGGAGCATAATTGACGCAAAAAAATTTATACACTCTTATAATAATAAGCAAAAAAAAAAAAAAAAAATTCCTTCCTCTTTAATACAAATTAATTGCCAACAACCTTATTAATGAGCTAAGGCTAGCTGTTTTGATTCATGCAGAAAAAAATGGGACAAGCTCAAGCAATGAAGGTCACGGCTAGGAGGATGTATGTGAGGAAGGTCACATGTGCCTAGGAGAACGTGTTCATGGGGAACAAAATCTGCATGCATGCATCCTTGGACACTTAACTACATGCAACCAATGGGAGGAGGATCCTCGTCAAGCCTCAACCATGCATGCAAGCCGTCCATTTCATGCATTCCTTGAAAGAGCAAACCAATCTCAGCCCTTCATGAACACTCCCGGTCCCTTCTTCATTCATTCATCATGGTTTTGTTGAAAAGCGTGGAACCATGGCCTATAAATAGCCGTTGCACTAACATGGCCTACACACTCTCTTTCGAACCACTCTCATGTGAAATCAACATATTTCTTCCTTACCTCACACATCAAAACCGAACCAAAGTTCACCCCAAACACAACACATATTTCTTCTACTCTTACTTCCTCTTACTTTTCACTTCAATCTTCAATGGCCTCCTCAAGCTCAAAAAGAAGGCCCGGAAAAGAACCTATGGTAGCCGAACCTATGGCAACCGAACCCCCATCATTTGATGCAAGAAGGTTTAGATCCCAATTCCATGAAGGGAGATATCATAGGTTCATGGAAGGGAAGAATGTCATCTATGAGAAAGGCTTTGATTTGAGGGAAGGAGAATACCCCATCATGAAGCAAATTACAAGAGAAAGAAGGTGGGAACTCTTGTGTTCTCCTCTGACTGACATCAGTGCAGTGATGATTAGGGAGTTCTATGCCAATGCTGCCAAAGAAAACAAAAATAGTGCTCCCTACACAAGCTATGTCAGAGGGGTTGAAGTAAGTTTTAGTCCTGCTGCTATCACAAGAGCTCTCAAGTTAAGAACCATCACCTATCCAGAGCTTAGCTATGAGGATAGATTGCAACGGGAAAACAACCCTGATGAGATCCTGCAAGGAATATGCATGGAAAATACAGATTGGGAAAGAGATTCAAAGGGGGTTCCAAGTCACATAAGAAGAATCAATCTTACTCCTGTGGCTAAAGGATGGTTTGAAATAGTGAGGAGATCTATTCTTCCTACTGGAAATGCTTCTTGGGTCACAATCAAACGAGCTCTCATGACACACTGCATCTTGCATGGGGGTGAGATCAATGTTGCACAACTCATAGCCGACAGCATTCAAGAAATGGCAGATAGCACAAGCAAGTCAAAAAGCCTTGGACATCCAAGCACCATCCAAAGGCTATGTAACAGAGCTAATGTCATTTTTGAAGATGAGGACACAACAAAAGTGAAGGTAGGAAAATGGATTACCAAGAAGAGCATGGAAGGAATTAATGAAGAAGAAGATCAAGAAGGGGTAGTAGCTCCTAGACAAAGGAGGTCACAAAGAGAGGAAGGACGAAATCAGGCTTATGAAGCCATAGATATGAGCCAATTGCAAAGATCAATTGAAGAGTTAACTCAGCAACTCATGCAGGCTCAACAAGGTCAGAATCAATTCATGCAGATCCAACAAGGCCGAAATCAAGAAGGCCAAGTGCAATATCTAGAGTCACAAGGCCAAAATCAGGAGGGCCAAGAGAAATATCTAGAGCCCCATCCTGAATTCATGGAGCAATTCTTGAAAGAAAAAGAAGAACGAAAAGCGTGGCAACATCAAATGGAGGAGAAGCAAGAGAAATGGCAACAACAAATGATGACTCAGCAGCAAGAATTCCAAGCACAAATCCTTGAAGGACAAAAAGAGCAATACAAAGAATTCAAGGAATCATATGATAAGCTGTATTTCAGTCAAGCTAAAGCATCGGAATATAGTCACAACCTGTATCAATGGAAGAATGTTCATCATACCATAGGTGAAGTTAGACACGTACAAAGAATGGAGTATGATGAAAACATGCAAGCAAGGTTGGAGTACTTGACTCACAATTTGCCAACACTCAATCCTAAGATCAAGCCATTTGAGCAATGCCCTGAATTCTTAGCCAAACAACAAGCAAAATCTCGTCAATACACTGATTCAACCTTTAACACATTGGAAACTTATGGGCTCAAAGGACTCATAGATTCTGTGTGGGCTAGAAGATGTCCTGGAGAAGAGATCCAAGATTACTCCAAGACAGGAAAGAGAAAGAAGAAGAAGGGAGAATCAAGCAGCAGCCATGACCATTAGAAGGTGGCAAAGTTCTTTCATACTTCTTCTTCATTGTCTCTAATAAGGAGATGCATGTCTGAAACATGATATGCCTCCATCATTTATTTCCTTTACTTTATGCATCTTTTGTTCTTTGCTTTTCATTTTAAGTTAGTCAATAATTAGCTAGAAAAATGCCAAATCTGCATAATGCTTGTATCCATCACTTAGCTTTAAATATTGTCTTGTTTCCCATATGCTTGAATAAAAGAGTTTGGTTTGAATTGAAAAGAGAAAAATCCAATGTTGCATGAGTATGAATGGAAGTTGGTGGTGGCACATGTGTTTGATTAAATGCATAACTCATGAAATAAATGTTGCATAATATCATTCCCATTCAATTGTAAGTTAGCTTGCTATTACAAAGACTCCTATCAATAATGAAACAACCCTTGGTAACAAAAACAGAAAGAAAAGGAAGAAAGAAAAAGCCAAAATGGCAAGAAAAACAAAGAATAAAGGTTGGACACCAATGGTTTGGACCCTAGGACAAATGCCTGTGGTGTTCTTGTACTGAGATCTGCTTGGATGAGTAAATTCTAAGGGGTATTTTAAAACCCGGTCACTTAGATCAACTGATTTGGGATGGCCAATTGAAAATCTACAATAAAGAGCAACTTAGATACAAAGCACTTAGTGATCCAAAGAGATGCTGGGCATCAATGATCCTAGGAAGAATTAGTGAGCTAAGTGTCTGTGGTGGAAAGATGTTGAGCAAAATAAAAGAAAATGAAGCCAAAGGCTAAGCTGCAACATTTAACACCAAACCTCTTAAAGAATAAAAAGCTTGTTAAAGCATTGTAAACCAAGAAAAGTTACCAAGGGAGTGATCAAAAGGAGAGTCTTATAACAGCAAGTTTAGCAAACTTTGGATGCAAAATGTGTATTATGCAGCAGCAACAATAAATGAGTGTCATTGTCTGCATAAATGCCCCATGAATTGAAGTTCTGCTATCTGCATAATAAGGATTTGTGTTCTTTTCTTATTCATATCATTTACTCTTAGTTTTGATGCTTGCTTGGGGACAAGCAAGGTTTAAGTTTGGTGTTGTGATGACAAGTCATCATATACCCATTTTTCAAGCTAATTTCACTTGTTTTGTTAGCATTTATGCACTTTCTTGCATCCTAAGTAAGTGATTTGGAGTGAAAATGCACAACTTCTCTAAATCAAGCAACCACCATGAAATTAATATTAAATCATGAGGTTTAAGCTAATTTTAATTGCATTTTAATTGATTTATAAGCCTCTTGAATTTAGTGATACTTTGAGTGGTTGTTTGGTTTATTATAGGTGAAGAAAAGAAAAGAAAATGAAAAGCGTGGCATAAAAAGTGTAGCCGAGGAAAGAAAAGCGTGGCCGAATCAAGGGAGAAGTGTGCCGAACTCATAGTGGAAGCAATCTTGCCCTCCACAAGGGCAGAATGCCCTCCACAAGGGCAGCATCAAGTAACCAAACCAAGACAAGGCAACCTTGCCCTGCCCACTCCAAGGGCAGAGCACAAAATGGTGCCTTGAAGCCAAGAGAAGCAAATTCTGCCCTGCCCTTGTGGAGAGCAGGATCGGGCACATCAAGGAAAGAAATCCAAGGAAAAATAGCTCCCATGCAAGCTACAAGTTTCGAACAAGGGACCATGAGGAAGCCAAGCCTTGAGACCCACTATGGTGCCAAGAAACCAAGAAAAACTAGCGTGTTTGCTTCCTCCCAGAGTCGAACCCGAGGCGTGCAACATGGCAACCTTGCCCTGCCCTTGGCGCGGGCAGGGCAGTCTCTGGCGCACCAAATTTGCTCCTCATGCGCACCACGCAGCTTCTGGCGCACCAATTTCTTCACCATGCGCGCTATGGCCGCACCAACTTCTTGTGCCTAGCATCAATTTTCTGCCCTGCCCTCCACAAGGGCAGGGCAGCCTCCTGGGAGTGCATTTTTGGGCCAAAATTCAAATTAAGAATTAATTTGAATTCATTTCTTCACCAATCCAAAAGCCCATCCAAATCCCAAAATCCAAGAATAGAAAGTGTATAAATAGTAGTTAGTTTGATGTAATTAGGACTTTTAGCTACCTTTACTTTTGAGCTTTGAATTTTTGGCTTTCATCTTGAATTTTTGAACTTCCTTTTTGAGCTTTCTTGAGAGATCTGTCCGGGCACCAAGAGGATCAAAGGAGAATTGCTTGATCTCCTTCCTCAATTCCCTTGGGCAATTCTACTCTTCTGTTTTCTGAGTATTGGATGTGTGAAATTGGGGAAATTCTGTCCCAATTCTCATTCTAGCTCTGTTTAAATTTGCTTTCTGCATAATTCACTTTAAATTCTGTTCTTCTACTGCTTCATCTTTAATTTTCTGTCAATTGCTTAGTTCATTCAGATCTGGGAAGGAAATTGGGTTTTAGGCTCTGCTACCTAAGCCCTTGGGATCCTGAGATCACTTTTGGTTCCTCTATGAACCTTACTGCACTTTAATTTCCCTGCTGTTTAAATTTCTGCTTGCATCCAATTCATTTTCTGCTACCTTCTTTACTGCAATTCACTTCTTCTTGTTTAGATCATGCAATCCCATTCCTCAATTCCCCTTTTACATTCAGCAATTTATATTTCTTGCCATTTAAGTTACTGCAATTTAAGTTTCTTGCACTTTAAGTTTCAGTCATTTACTTTCTTGCTCTTTAAGTTTCTGCACTTTTACTCTTCTGTTCTTTATTTTACTGCATTTCTCCCTTCCCCCTTTACATTTACTGTCATTTAATTTCAGTTAAACACAAATCACTCAACCAAAACTTGATTCGCTTGACTAAACCACCCACTAAACTAAAATTGCTCAATCCTTCAATCCCTGTGGGATCGACCTCACTCATGTGAGTTATTATTACTTGATGCGACCCGGTACACTTGCCGGTGAGTTTTGTGTTGGATCGTTTTCCACACATCAATAATCCTTTCATACAAAAAGTTGTTTGTCACTAGTACAAACCCCTAAAGTTTATAAACCGAAGTATTTAGACCTCGGGTCGTTCTCCCTAAGAATTGTAATGAAGTATCTTGTTATTGGTTGTGAGTTATTTTGGGGTTTTGATATGAAGCATGAAAGATAAATGGCAAGAAAGTAAACTAACAACTATAAAACTCTTGGCAAGATATGAGAGCTAGAAGTCCTATCCTAGTTATCCTCCTCAATTGTGATGAGAATTGTATATTGTTCTCACTTAGTTAACCTCTAACCATGGAGGAAAGTCAAGTGGATGAATCAATTTGGTTCCTCAAGTCCTAATCAACTCCTAAAGAGAAGACTAGCTTTAGAGGCATTCAAATCAATTAGCAACTTCCAATTATCAATCAACAAAGGAATTAAATAACTCAAGAGTCACTAATTACTCTACCTAGGCCAAGAGGAACAAAACCTACACTATACCTAGAAGAAACATTTCATCAAACACATAGAGTGCAATACAAGTGAACATTATTAAATGCAAGAATTAAAGTAATCTATAACTACAAAAACAAGAGATCAACAATAGAAAAGCAAAGAAGAACAATTATTATGAATTACCTCTTATTGAATTGAAAGAAAATGGAAGTAACAATAGTAGATCTATAATAAAGCATAAGAACAATCATAAAGGAAATTACAACAAAAGAGTAGAAGAAGATGAATGTAGCAACAAAGAATTGAAAGGTGGAGGTAGAAGAAAGCAAAGATTAAAACCTAGATCTAAGAACTAATCATAATCCTAATCCTAGAGAGAAGTAGCTTCTCTCTCTAAAAACTACTTCTAAACTAATCCTAAACTAATGTAATTGATCAATTGTGTGTCTTCCCCTTAATTCTTCATCCTTTTATTCCTTTCCCTTAGCAATTGGCGCCAAAATTGGGTTCAGAAACCCTCTCAAATCGCCAGGCACGTGTTGCATTAGTGAGGTCATGTGCCGTCATCGACGCGTGCGCGCACGGTACGCGTGCGCGTCCTTGGCCTGTTTCGCAATGTGTGCGCGAGCGCCTTGTGCGTGTGCGCGTGCATGGCCTAGATCAATCCTTTGGCTTTTTGTGCTTCTCTCCACTTGCATGCTTCCTTCCTTGCCTCCTTTGATCCATGCCTAGCCTATTCCAATCCTGGAATTACTAGCAAACACATCAAGGCATCTTATGGAATCAAAGAGAAACTAGAATTCATCAAAATAAGGCTTAAAAAGCATGTTTTTACACTTAGGCACAAATACGGGAGAGATTACAAAACCATGCCAATTCATAGGCTAAATGTGACAAAAGGTTATCAAAATACCCTAAATTCAATACAAGATAAACCGTCAAATTGGGGTTTGTCAACGACTCTAAACCATCTCATTACAATAGTCTCCACTCCATACTTGTTCATGAAATTTCCAACCTCGGAGGGCATAGCTACCATCAAAGGGGACCAGAAGCTCGCACGACGATGCTACAATGAAAGTTTGAACCTAAAAGGCGATCCTAGAGGAAAAGAGGCTAACGCTATTAAACTTGGAGGAGCCTGGGTTCGTGAAGAACTCTGTCCTCAGCCAGAAGGCGAGACTGAGGAGGTATAAGTCGGAGATACCCTAGACAAGACAACGAGCATAAGAGCGAACCTAAAGGAGGACCTAAAGGAGTGATTAGTCAGGCTCTTTAAGGAAAACTCTGGCCTCTTTGCATGGAAGACCGCTGATATGCCGGGCATAGATCCCGGCTTAATGCGCTACAAACTAACCGTGTACCCTGGGTCTTGATGTGTGATCATCTTTCCTATCTTTTTCTAGTGGATTTGCATCTACTTTGTTGAGTTTAATCAAGAATTAATTATATTTTAGCCACTATGGATGCTATTTTGAGTTTTCTGCAATACTGTTTATTTTAGGTAGCATTCGGCTAGATTTGATGGAGTTTCTGCAGCATAAGAATAAAAAAAGATGGCTGCGAGGAGCGACGCGCAAGCGTGCCTGACGCGTGCGCGTGAATTGGAGGTATCCATGGCGACGCCTGCGCGTGACTGACGTACACGCCTGAATTGAAGATTTACTCAGTGACGCATCCGCGTGACTTGCGAAAAAGACCATCGACGCGTACGCGTGACCGACGCGTACGCATGACCCGCAGAAAAGACCATCGACGCATACGCGTGACTGACGCGTACACGTGACATGCGCCACATGCGGAAAAATGCAGAAAAATGCTGGGGGCGATTTTCGGGTAGTTTTGACCCAGTTTCCAGCCCATAAAACACAGATTAGAAGCTGCAAAATGGATAAATCAAGTGGTCCCCACCCATCAGCTGAAGACTTGTTAATTAATTTGAATTTAAATTCAAAATCTTATTTTTTAGGAAAAGATATTATTTTTAATTTTAGATAATTAGATTTTAAATTTATTAGGATTAGTTATAAATAGGAATTTAGATGCCATCAGATAAACACAGTACATTTTACCAGAATCCTAGTTTTCTTCTCTGATCCATGAGCAACTAATCCTTCATTGTTAAGGTTAGAAACTCTGTCTATTTGTATGGATTGATTCGTTTGATCTTTCTAATCTAATCCATGTTTTGATTTATATTTCAATAATTGTTTTCGTTCTTTATTTTATGAATTTTGGTGGAATGGAAGTATGACCCATGTTCTAATTAAGTTCTTGTAAAACTTGGAAAAACTCTTTACTTGAACAACAGCTTGAAAACATATTATCCTGAATTTCTAATTGTTTGTATTTAACGGGATACGTGACATATAATCCCCTTATTTTTAGATAATTAGGATTCTTGTGGCATATAAACTGGAACTTGATCATCACCCTCTAATTGGAATTAATTGACCAAGGAATTGGCAGTTGATAAATTTTAGAGGAGACTAGGAAGGTCTAAGGAATGAGGGTCTAGTCACAGATAGTTTGCCATGAATTAAATCTTGCATGATTAAAATAGTTAGTAAGAAAAATCAATCCGGAAGAATAGATAACTCTGAAGCCTTATCTATCTTCTCCATATTTTATTCCCAACTCATTGCTACTTGCTTTCTGAAGTTCTTAATTTACTGTTTAATGCACTTTGAACTTCCAACAATGTTTTCTGTTTGTCTAACTAATCCTATCAAACACTATTGTTGCTTATTCCATCAATCCTCGTGGGATCGACCCTTACTCACGTAAGGTATTACTTGGTACGACCCAGTGCACTTGCCAGTTAGTCTGTGGTTAGAAATATCGCACCAAGTTTTTGGCGCCGTTGCCGGGGATTGATAGTGATTAACAACTGTCAATTGTTTGATTGCTTAGATTAGGCGTTTTAATTTTAATTTTATTTAAATTTTATTTTATTTTATTGTTTTCGAAAAAAATATTTTAAATAAATAAATAGCACTAATATTTTTCTTAATTTCTGAAATTAAGTTTGGTGTTACCTAGTTATTTTTTATTTTAACTTTTTTTCTATTTATTTATTTATTTTATTTAGTATTTTTTATTTCTTTACACAGGTTACCTCACAGGGAATTCTCTACACTCTGACATAGAGATTCCCATTCTTTCTTGTTTTCTGTTTGTTTATGCACAGGAACAGAGACAAAGAACATCTCTTAGACTTTGATCCTGAACCTGAAATGACTTTCAAGTGACGTTTACAACAAGCAAGATTTTACAAGGCTGCAGAATCCACTATGGATCTGAATAATACTGATAATGCCAATGTGGCAAACCTGAATGGGAATGAACAACAAAGGAGAATACTTGGTTCTTTCTCCGCTCCTATAGCAGATCTGTATGGAAAAAGCATTGTGGTGCCTCCTATAGCTACAAACAACTTTGAGTTGAAGCCACAATTAGTCACCCTAGTACAATAAAACTGCCAGTATCACGGTGGTGCACAAAATTGTGATCATCAACAATGGCGCCAAAAACTTGGTAGCACTCTCAAACGTGAATCACACTTAGTCACAACTCCGCACAACTAACCAGCAAGTGCACTGGGTCGTCCAAGTAATACCTTACGTGAGTAAGGGTCGATCCCACAGAGATTGTTGGTATGAAGCAAGCTATGGCCATCTTGTAAATCTCAGTTAGGCGGATAATAAATGTTATGGAGTTTTCGAATAGTAAATAAAGCATAAAATAAAGATAGAAATACTTATGTAAATCATTGGTGAGAATTTCAGATAAGTGTATGGAGATGAATTGTCCCTGTTGGATCTCTGCTTTCCTACTGCCTTCCCTCAATCCTTCTTACTCCTTTCCATGGCAAGCTGTATGTAGGGCATCACCGTTGTCAATGGCTACATCCCATCCTCTTAGTGAAAATGGTCCAAATGCTCTGTCACAGCACGGCTAATCATCTGTCGGTTCTCGATCATGTCGGAATAGAATTCCTTGATTCTTTTGCGTTTGTCATCACGCCCAACAATCGCGAGTTTGAAGCTCGTCACAGTCATTCAATCCCGGAATCCTACTCGGAATACCACAGATAAGGTTAAACTTTTCGGATTCCCATGAATGCCGCCATCAATTCTAGCTTATACCACGAAGATTCTGATTAAGAAATCCAAGAGATATACGCCCGGTCTAAGGTAGAACGGAAGTGGTTGTCAGTCACGCACGTTCATAGGTGAGAATGATGGTGAGTGTCATGGATCACCACATTCATCATGGTGAAGTGCAACGAATATCTTGGAACAGGAATAAATCGAATTGAATAGAAAATAGTAGTAATTGCATTAAAACTCGAGGTACAGCAGAGCTCCATACCCTTAATCTATGGTGTGTAGAAACTCCACCGTTGAAAATACATAAGTAATGAAGGTTCAGGCATGGCCGAATGGCCAGCCCCCAAACGTGATCAAAAGATCAAAAGGTACAATCAAAGACCTTACAATCCAAGACGTCTAATACACTAGTAAAAAGTTCTATTTATACTAAACTAGCTACTAAGGTTTACAGAAGTAAGTAATTGATGCATAAATCCACTTCTGGGGCCCACTTGGTGTGTGCTTGGGCTTAGCTTGATCTTTACACGAGCTGAGGCTTATCTTGGAGTTGAACGCCAAGTTGTAACGTGTTTTTGGCGTTCAACTCTGGTTCGTGACGTGCTTCTGGCGTTTGACTCTAGAATGTAGCATGGAACTGGCGTTGAGCGCCAATTTACGTCATCTAATCACGAATAAAGTATGAACTATTATATATTGCTCGAAAGCTCTGGATGTCTATTTTACAAAGCCATTAAGAGCGCGCCATTTGGAGTTCTGTAGCTCAAGAAAATCCATTTCTAGTGCAGGGAGGTCAGAATCCAACAGCATCAGCAGTCCTTTGTCAGCCTTTTATTAGAGTTTTGCTCAGGTCCCTCAATTTCAGCCAGAAAATACCTGAAATCATAGAAAAACACAAAAACTCATAGTAAAGTCTAGAAATGTGAATTTAGCATAAAATCTAATGAAAACATCCCTAAAAGTAACTAGATCATAATAAAAACTACCTAAAAACAATGCCAAAAAGCGTATAAATTATCCGCTCATCACAACACCAAACTTAAATTGTTGCTTGTCGCCAAGAAACTGAAAATCAATTAAGATAAAAAGAAGAGAATATACTATAAATCCCAAAATATCAATGAATATTAGTTCTAATTAGATGAGCGAGACTTGTAGCTTTTTGTTTCTGAACAGTTTTGGCATCTCACTTTTTCCCTTGAAGTTTAGAATGATTGGCATCTCTAGGGACTTAAAATTTCAGATAGTGTTATTGATTCTCCTAGTTAAGTTTGTTGATTCTTGAACACAGCTACTTTTATGAGTTTTGACCGTGGCCCTAAGCACTTTGTTTTCTAGTATTACCACCGGATACATAAATGCCACAGACACATGACTGGGTGAACCTTTTCAGATTGTGACTCATCTTTGCTAGAGTCCCCAGTTAGAGGTGTCCAGAGCTCTTAAGCACACTCTTTTTGCTTTGGATCACGACTTTAACCACTCAGTTTCAAGCTTTTCACTTGGACCTGCATGCCACAAACACATGGTTAGGGACAACTTGATTTAGCCGCTTAGGCCTGGATTTTATTTCCTTGGGCCCTCCTATCCATTGATGCTTAAAGCCTTGGATCCTTTTTACCCTTGCCTTTTGGTTTTAAGGGTTATTGGCTTTTTTTGCTTGCTTTTCCTTTTTTTCTATTTTTTTGCAAGCTTTTGCTTTTTCACTGCTTTTTCTTGCTTCAAGAATCAATTTCATGATTTTTCAGATTATCAATAGCATTTCTCTTTGTTCATCATTCTTTCAAGAGCCGACAATTTTAACATTCATAAACAACAAGATCAAAATTATGCACTATTCAAGCATTCATTCAGAAAACAAAAAGTATTGTCACCACATCAATATAATTAAACTAAATTCAAGGATAATTTCAAAATTCATGTACTTCTTGTTCTTTTGAATTAGAAACATTTTTCATTTAAAAGAGGTGAAGGATTCATGGAATTATTTATAGCCTTAAGACATAGTTACTAAATACTAATGATCATGTAACAGAGACACAAATATAGATGACATTTAACATAAAGAAACCAAAAAGCAGAAAAATTAAGAACAAGGAATGAGTCCACCTTAGTGATGGTGGCATTTTTTTCTTGAAGAACCAATGATGTCCTTGAGTTCTTCTATGTCTCTTCCTTGCCTTTGTTGCTCTTCCCTCATTGCTCTTTGATCTTCTCTAATTTCATGGAGAATGATGGAGTGCTCTTGATGTTCCACCCTTAATTGATCCATATTGTAACTCAAATCTTCAAGAGAAGTGTTGAGTTGTTCCCAATAGTTGTTGGGAGGAAAGTGCATCCCTTGAGGCATCTCCAGAATTTCTTGGTGATGAGCTTCCTCATGCGTCTCTTGGGTTCCATGAGTGGGCTCTCTTGTTTGCTCTATCCTTTTCTTAGTGATGGGCTTATCCTCCTCAATGGGGATGTCTCCTTCTATGATAACTCCAGCTGAGTAACATAGATGGCAAATAAGATGAGGAAAAGCTAGCCTTGCCAAAGTAGAGGGCTTATCGGCTATTTTGTAGAATTCAAGGGAGATAACTTCATGAATTTCTACTTCCTCTCCATTCATGATGCTATGAATCATGATGGCCCGATCCACGGTAACTTCAGATCGGTTGCTAGTGGGGATGATGGAGCGTTGGATAAACTCCAACCATCCTCTAGCCACAGGCTTGAGGTCCAGTCTTCTTAGTTGAACCGGCTTGCCTTTGGAGTCTCTTTTCCATTGAGCTCCTTCCACACATATGTCTATAAGGACTTGGTCTAACCTTTGATTAAAGTTGACCCTTCTAGTGTAGGGGCGTGCATCTCCTTGCATCATGGGCAAGTTGAACGCCAACCTTACATTTTCTGGACTAAAATCTAAGTATTTCCCCCGAACCATTGTAAGATAATTCTTTGGGTTCGGGTTCTTACTTTGATCATGGTTCCTAGTGATCCATGCATTGGCATAGAACTCTTGAACCATTAAGATTCTGACTTGTTGGATGGGGTTGGTTAGAACTTCCCAACCTCTTCTTTGGATCTCATGTCGGATCTCCGGATACTCATTTTTCTTGAGCTTGAAAGGGACCTCGGGGATCACCTTCTTCTTGGCCACAACATCATAGAAGTGGTCTTGATGGGCTTTGGAGATGAATCTTTCCATCTCCCATGACTCGGAGGTGGAAGCTTTTGTCTTCTCTTTTCCTTTTCTAGAGGTTTCTCCGGCCTTAGGTGCCATCAATGGTAATGGAAAAACAAAAAGCTTATGCTTTTACCACACTAAACTTAAAATATTGCTCGCCCTCGAGCAATAGAAGAAAGAAAAGAAGAAGAAGAAGAAGAAGAGAAAATATGGAGGAGAGTAAGGGAGGTGTATTCGGCCAAGGTGTAGAAGAGGGGGTTGTGTTGTGTGAAAATTAAGGAGAATGGAGGGGTTTATATAGTGAGCGGAGAGGGAGTAGGTTCGGCCATTTAGGGTGGGTTTGGGTGGGAAAGAAATTTGAATTTTGAAGGTAGGTGGGGTTTATGGGGAAGAGTGATAGATGTGAGTGGTGAAGGGGGTGATTGGGAAGAGAGATTGAGGTGATTGGTGAAGGATTTTGAGGAAGAGTGTTTATTGGAAAGAGAGGATGAATGTTGAGAAGAGGGGAGAATATGGTAGGTGGGGATCCTGTGGGGTCCACAGATCCTGAAGTGTCAAGGATTTACATCCCTGCGCCAATTAGGCATGTAAAATGCCTTTGCATGCAATTCTGGCGTTTAAACGCCGAAGTGATGCATGTTCTGGGCGTTCAACGCCCATGTGCAGCATGTTTCTGGCGTTGAACGCCAGTTCCATGCTTGTTTCTGGCGTTTAGCGCCAACTCTCCTCAGGGTATATTCCTGGCGTTTAAACGCCAGGATGCTGCTTGTTTCTGGTGTTCAACGCCAGATCCATGCTTTGTAGGGTGTGATTTTTCTTCTGCTGTTTTTGATTCTGTTTTTAATTTTAATATTTTTTTTCGTGACTCCACATGATCATGAACCTAATAAAACATAAAAAAATAATGAAAATAAATAAAATTAGATAAATAAAAATTGGGTTGCCTCCAAAGAAGCGCTTCTTTAATGTCAATAGCTTGACAGTGGGCTCTCATGGAGCCTCACAGGTGATTAGGTCAATGTTGTAGACTCCCAACACCAAACTTAGAGTTTGGATGTGGGGATTCAACACCAAACTTAGAGTTTGATTGTGGGGGCTTTGTTTGACTCTGTATTGAGAGAAGCTTTTCATGCTTCCTCTCCATTGTTAAAGAAGAAGATCCTTGAGCCTTAAACACAAGGTAGTCCCCATTCAATTGAAGAACTAATTCTCTTCTGTTAACATCTATCACAGCTCCTGCTGTGGCTAGGAAAGGTCTTCCAAGGATGATGCATTCATCCTCCTCCTTCCTAGTGTCTAAGATTATGAAATCAGCAAGGATGTAAAGGCCTTCAACCTTTACCAACACGTCCTCTACCAATCCATAAGCTTGTCTTACTGACTTGTCTACCATTTGTAATGAGAATAAGGCAGGCTGTACCTCAATGATCCCCAGCTTCTCCATTACAAAGAGTGGCATAAGATTTATGCTTGACCCCAGGTCACACAGAGCCTTTTCAAAGGTCATGGTGCCTATGGTACAGGGTATTAAGAATTTGCCAGGATCTTGTTTCTTTTGAGGTAAAGTTTGCTGAACCCATGTATCTAGTTCACCAATGAGCAAGGGAGGTTCACCTTCCCAAGTCTCATTACCAAACAAATTGGCATTCAGCTTCATGATAGCTCCTAGATATTGAGCAACTTGCTCTCCAGTTACATCTTCATCCTCTTCAGAGGAAGAATAGTCTTCAGAGCTCATGAATGGCAGAAGGAGGTTTAATGGAATCTCTATGGTCTCTATATGGGCCTCAGATTCCCGTGGGTCCTCAATAGGAAACTCCTTCTTACTTGAGAGACGTCCCATGAGGTCTTTCTCATTGGGATTCACGTCCTCTCCTTCCTCTCTAGGTTCGGCCATATTGATTATATCAATGGCCTTGCACTCTCTTTTTGGATTTTCTTCAGTATTGCATGGGAGAGTACTAGGAGGGGTTTCAGTGATTTTCTTACTCAGCTGGCCCACTTGTGCCTCCAGATTTCTGATGGAGGACCTTGTTTCATTCATGAAACTTAAAGTGGCCTTAGATAGATCAGAGACTAAATTTGCTAAGTTAGAGGTATTCTGTTCATAATTCTCTGTCTGTTGCTGAGAAGATGATGGATAAGGCTTGATATTGCTGAGCCTATTTCTTCCACCATTATTAAAGCCTTGTTGAGGCTTTTGTTGATCCTTCCATGAGAAATTTGGATGATTTTTCCATGATGAATTATAGGTATTTCCATAAGGTTCACCCATATAATTTACCTCTGCTATTGCAGGGTTTTCAGGATCATAAGCTTCTTCTTCAGAAGATGCCTCTTTAGTACTGTTGGATGCATTTTGCCGTCCATTCAGACTTTGAGAAATCATGTTGACTTGCTGAGTCAACATTTTGTTCTGAGCCAATATGGCATTCAGAGCATCAATTTCAAGAACTCCCTTCCTTTGAGGCATCCTATTATTCACGAAATTCCTCTCAGAAGTGTACATGAACTGGTTATTTGCAACCATGTCAATAAGTTCTTGAGCTTCTGCAGGCGTTTTCTTTAGGTGAATGGATCCACCTGCAGAATGGTCCAATGACATCTTAGAGAACTCAGATAGACCATAATAGAATATATCTATCATGGTCCATTCTAAGAACATGTCAGAAGGATATCTTTTGGTCATCTGTTTGTATCTTTCCCAAGCTTCATAGAGGGATTCACCATCTTTTTGTTTGAAGGTCTGAATATCCACTCTAAGCTTGCTCAGCTTTTGAGGAGGAAAGAACTTAGCCAAGAAGGCCGTGACCAGCTTATCCCAGGAGTCCAGGCTATCTTTAGGTTGAGAGTCCAACCATGTTCTAGCTTTGTCTCTTACAGCAAAAGGGAAAAGCATGAGCCTGTAGACTTCAGGATCTACTCCATTAGTCTTAACAGTCTCACAGATCTGCAAGAACTCAGTTAAGAACTGGTAAGGATCTTTTGATGGAAGTCCATGAAACTTGCAGTTCTATTGCATTAGAGCAACTAATTGAGGTTTCAGCTCAAAATTGTTTGCTCCAATGGTAGGAATTGAGATGCTTCTTCCATCAAACTTGGACGTAGGTGTAGTATAATCACCAAGCATCCTTCTTGCATTATTGTTGTTAGGTTCGACTGCCATCTCCTTTTCTTGTTCGAAAATTTCAGCAAGGTTGTCTCTGGATTGTTGTAATTTAGCTTCTCTTAGTTTCCTCTTCAGAGTCCTTTCAGGTTCTGGATCAGCTTGAACAAGAATGCCTTTTTCCTTGTTCTTGCTCATATGAAAGAGAAGAAAACAAAAAAAGAAGAGGAATCCTCTATGTCACAGTAAAGAGGTTCCTTATTATTAGTAGAAGAAGAAGGGAATAAAGAAAGGAGAATCCAAACACAAGGGTAATGATAGGGGCAGTGATTTGAGATGAAGAGAGGTGAAGAGAGATGTTAGTAATTGAATAAATAAATAGGAAAAGATGAGAGAGGGAGAAATTTTCGAAATTAAATTTTGAAAAGGAGTTAAATGAATTTCAAAAATAAAGATAAGAAATGAAATTAAAATTTAAATTTAAAACAATTAATTAATTAAAGAAAGAATTTTTGAAAAAGAGGGAGGTATTTTCGATAATTAGAGAGAGAGAAGTAGTTAAGTTGTTTTGAAAAAGATAAGAAACAAACAAAAAGTCAAATGGTTAGTTGAAAAAGATTTGAAAATCAAATTTAAAAAGATAAGAAGATAAGAAGATAAGATAAGATATATTGAAATCAAAATATTTTTGAAAAAGATAAAATTTTGAAAAAGATATGATATAAAAGATATGATAAAAAGATATGGTTGGAAAAGATTTAATTTTTAAAATTAAAATTAATTACTTAACTAACAAGAAACTAAAAGATATGATTCTAGAATTTAAAGATTGAGTCTTTCTTAATAAGAAAGTAACAAACTTCAAATTTTTGAATCAATCACATTAATTGTTAGTGTAATTTCGAAAATTATGAAATTAAGATAAAAAAAGATTTTGAAAATCAATTTAAAAGAAATTTTCGAAAATATATAAAAAATGAAAAAGATTTGAGTTTTGAAAAAGTTTTGAAAAGATAAGATTTTTAAAATTGAAATTTTGACTTGATTAACAAGAAAACAACTTATTTTAAAAAATTTTTGACCAAGTCAACCCAAAATTTCAAATTTTTGAGAGAAATAAGGAAAATATATTTTTTTATTTTTGAATTTTTAATGATGGGAGAGAAAAACATAAAAATGACCCAAAACATGAAGATTTTGGATCAAAACACATGATGCATGCAAGAATACTATGAATGTCAAGATTAACACCAAGAACACTTTGAAGATCATGATGAACATCAAGAACATATTTCTGAAAAAATTTTGATGCAAAGAAAACATCCAAGACACCAAACTTAGAAATCTTTAATGCATGGACATTATGAATGCAAAAATGTATATGAAAAACAATAAAAGACACAAAACAAGAAAACATCAAGATCAAACAAGAAGACTTACCAAGAACAACTTGAAGATCATGAAGAACACCATGAATGCATGAATTTTCGAAAAATAATGCATAAATTTTTAAAAACATGCAATTGACACCAAACTTAAAAAATTGACTCAAGACTCAAACAAGAAACACAAAATATTTTTGGTTTTTTTTTTAATTTTATTATTTTTTTGGATTTTTGTATTTTTTTTCGAAAACATATAGGAAAAATAAAATAAGAAATTCAAAATTTTTAATAAGAATTCCAAGAATCTTTCAATGTTAGTCTAAAGCTCCAATCCAAGGGTTGGGCATGGCTTAATAGCCAGCCAGCTTTAGAAGATATAAATCAGGCATGTAATAACTGATATTCCAATTAACTTGCCTCTATGCTGATGGTTTTGAAGCCTCAATCCAATTGAGTTAGACATGGCTTTACAGCCAGCCAAGCTTCAACATACTTTATGAAACACTAGAATTCATTCTTAAAAATTTTGAATAATTTTTCGAAAACAAAGAAAAAATTTTGAAAAATATTTTTGAAAACATTTTGAAAAGAAAAATAAAAGAAAATTACCTAATCTGAGCAACAAGACGAACCGTCAGTTGTCCAAACTCGAACAATCCCCAGCAACGGCGCCAAAAATATGGTGCACGAAATTGTGATCATTAACAATGGCGCCAAAAACTTGGTAGCGCTCTCAAACGTAAATCACACTTAGTCGCAACTCCGCACAACTAACCAGCAAGTGCACTAGGTCGTCCAAGTAATACCTTACGTGAGTAAGGGTCGATCCCACGGAGATTGTTGGTATGAAGCAAGCTATGGTCATCTTGTAAATCTCAGTTAGGTGGATAATAAATGTTATGGAGTTTTCGAATAGTAAATAAAGCATAAAATAAAGATAGAAATACTTATGTAAATCATTGGTGAGAATTTCGGATAAGTGTATGGAGATGAATTGTCCCTGTTGGATCTCTGCTTTCCTAATGCCTTCCCTCAATCCTTCATACTCCTTTCCATGGCAAGCTGTATGTAGGACATCACCGTTGTCAATGGCTACATCCCATCCTCTCAGTGAAAATGGTCCAAATGCTCTATCACAGCACGACTAATCATCTGTCGGTTCTCGATCATGTCGGAATAGAATCCCTTGATTCTTTTGCGTTTGTCATCACGCCAACAATTACGAGTTTGAATCTCGTCATAGTCATTCAATCCCGGAATCCTACTCAGAATACCACAGACAAGGTTAAACTTTCCGGATTCTCATGAATGCCGCCATCAATTCTAGCTTATACCACGAAGATTATGATTAAGAAATCCAAGAGATATTCGCCCGGTCTAAGGTAGAACGGAAGTGGTTGTCAGTCATGCATGTTCATAGGTGAGAATGATGGTGAGTGTCATGGATCACCACATTCATCATGGTGAAGTGCAACGAATATCTTGGAACAGGAATAAATCAAATTGAATAGAAAATAGTAGTAATTGCATTAAAACTCGAGGTACAGCAGAGCTCCACACCCTTAATCTATGGTGTGTAGAAACTCCACCGTTGAAAATACATAAGTGATGAAGGTTCAGGCATGGCCGAATGGCCAGCCCCCAAACGTGATCAAAAGATTAAAAGGTACAATCAAAGACCTTACAATCCAAGGCGTCTAATACACTAGTAAAAAGTTCTATTTATACTAAACTAGCTACTAGGGTTTACAGAAGTAAGTAATTGATGCATAAATCCACTTTCGGGGCCCACTTGGTGTGTGCTTGGGCTAAGCTTGATCTTTACACGACCTGAGGCTTATCTTGGAGTTGAACGCCAAGTTGTAACGTGTTTTTGGCGTTCAACTCTAGTTCGTAACGTGTTTCTGGCGTTTGACTCCAGAATGCAGCATGAAACTGGCGTTGAGCGCCATTTGGAGTTTTGTAGCTCCATAAAATCCATTTCGAGTGCAGGGAGGTCAGAATCCAACAGCATCAGCAGTCCTTTGTCATCCTTTTATCAAAGTTGTGCTCAGGTCCCTCAATTTCAGCCAGAAAATACTTGAAATCACAGAAAAATACACAAACTAATAGTAAAGTCCAGAAATGTGAATTTAGCATAAAAACTAATGAAAACATCCCTAAAAGTAACTAGATCATACTAATAACTACCTAAAAATATTGTCAAAAAGCGTATAAATTATCCGCTCATCACACGGTCTTTCCCACGAAGACCCAAATCAATTTATTTCTAGTTTTCTGCAAATTTGTGATACTGACTAACCAAATCTTCCCTGGCAACGGCGCCAAAAACTTGGTACGGTGTTTCTAACCACAGACTAACCGGCAAGTGCACCGGGTCGTACCAAGTAATACCTTACGTGAGTAAGGGTCGATCCCACGAGGATTGATGGACTAAGCAACAATAGTGTTTGATAGGATTAGTTAGACAAACAGAAAATAGTGTTTGAAGTTCAAAGAGCATTAAACAGTAAATTAAGAACTTTAGAAAGCAAGCAGCAATGAGTTGGGAATAAAATATGGAGAAGATAGTTAAGGCTTCAAAGTTATCTATTCTTCCAGATTGATTTTTCTTATTAACTATTTTAATCATGCAAGATTTAATTCATGACAAACTATCTGTGACTAGACCCTAATTCCTTAGACCTTCCTAGTTTCCTCTAAAATTTATCAACTGCCAATTCCTTGGTCAATTAATTCCAATTAGAGGGTGATGATCAAGTTCCAGTTTATATGCCACAAGAATCCTAATTATCCAAAAATAAGGGGATTATATGTCACGTATCCCGTTAAATATAAACAATTAGAAATTCAGGATAATATGTTTTCAAGCTATTGTTCAAGTAAAGCGCTTTTCCAAGTTTTACAAGAACTCAATTAGAACATGGGTCATACTTCCGTTCCACCCAAATTCATAAAATAAAGAACGAAAACAATTATTGAAATATAAATCAAAACATGGATTAAATTAGAAAGATTAAATGAATCAATCCATACAAATAGACAGAGCTCCTAACCTTAACAATGAAGGATTAGTTGCTCATGGTTCAGAGAATAAAACTAGGATTCTGGTAAAATGTACCGTGTTCATCTGATGGCATCTAAATTTCTATTTATAACTAATCCTAATAAATTTAAAATCTAATTATCTAAAATTAAAAATAATATCTTTTTCTAAAAAAATAAGATTTTGAATTTAAATTCGAATTAATTAACAAGTCTTCAGCTGATGGGTGGGGACCACTTGATTTATCCATTTTGCAGCTTCTAATCCGTGTTTTCTGGGCTGGAAACTGGGTCAAAACAGCCCGGAAATCGCCCTTAACATTTTTCTACGTTTTTTTGCACGTGGCGCATGTCACGCGTACGCGTCAGTCATGCGTTCGTGTCGATGGTCTTTTCTGCGAGTCACGCGACGCGTCAGTCACGCGTACGTGTCGATGGTCTTTTTTGCAAGTCACGCGGATGCGTCAGTCACGCAGACGCGTCACTGAGCAAATCTTCAATTCACGCGTGCGCGTCAGTCACGCGCACGCGTCGCCATGGATACCTCCAATTCACGCACACGCGTCAGGCACGCGTGCGCGTCGCTACTCGCAGTCATCTCCTTTAATTCTTGTGCTGCAGAAACTCCATCAAATCTAGCCGAATGCTACCTAAAATAAACAGTATTGCACAAAACTCAAAATAGCATCCATAGTGGCTAACATATAATTAATTCTTGATTAAACTCAAGAAAGTAGATGCAAATTCACTAGGAAAAGATAGAAAACATGCTCACGCATCACAACACCAAACTTAAACTGTTGCTTGTCCTCAAGCAACCAAAACTAACATAGGTTTAAGATGTGAATTTGCATGAGAATGAGAATTCGATTAATCTCATGTCTCTTCTTATAGTGGGGTTTACAACTGCAATCCTGAATAGTTTTAGCATCTCACTCTCCTTTGAATTAGAAGGATGTCATTGTCATTCGGAATTAGAATCCGGATAATATTATGAATTCTCTGATTTTTTTGTAGCTCAATTTAATCCTTGAACACAGCAACTTTTCTTTGGTGCTTTGCACCTTGAGCCTAGCCATGACTTTAAATGTTTTGTCTCAAGGATTACTTGACATAAAAACACCACAAGCACTTAACTAGGGGACTCTCTTTGAGTCCTGATTTTTCTTTCAGTTACTCCCAGACAGTGGTGCTCAAAGCCATTGGCATACTCTATTGAACGCACTTGGTCTCGACTCTAAGTGTTCTGTCTCAAGGATTACTTGACACAATCACACCACAAGCATATGACTAGGGAAACAACTCTTTGAGCTTTTAATCATGTCTGACCTCCCTAGTCATTGATGCTCAGAGCCTTGGACCTTGCTTTTATTATTTATTTATTTATTTATTTATTTATTTATTTTTCTTTTGCTGTTTCTTTTGCTTCAAGGATTAAATTTTTGTTTATTTCAGAGAAGTCATAATAATTCTCTAAATTCCTGTTCCTTATACATCAACATCCCTTGATTCAAATTCAAATATGCACTGTTCATATCATGCATTCAGAATTACAATTAATACCACCACATTTAAGTAAATAAGACTACTCTTAAAATTAACTCAATTTCTCATGCAATACATCACTTCTGTATTATTATTATTATTATTATTATTATTATTATATTATTATTATTATTATTATTATTATTATTATTATTATTATTATTATTATTATTATTATTTTATTTTTTTCAATCTCAGTGGATAATACATGAGACATCTTTTCAGAATTAACGCAATTAAGAGAAAACTAAACTAGAACCTAGGAATCTAACTAATAAAGGGTCATGCAACAACCAGGAAAAATAGCAGAAAACCGGAACATAACATAGTAAAAGCGGGAAGGAATATAGAATGAAAGGAACTCAACCACCTTAGTTATCCTAGTGGTCGCTTTATTCCTCAGGTTGTGCTCCTCCGTGAAGATGATTCGCCTCCCTTTTGTGCCAGAAAACCCATAAGCAAAGCGTCAACACCAAAATTAAAGGTTTGCATGTCCTCAAGCAAAGAAGAACTGAAAATAAAAACAAATAGTGAGAGGAAAGAAGAATATAAAGATAAAAGAACAAGAGAGAGAGTTAGGATTGGGAGAGAGAAAAAGAAAAGTGAAAACTGTGCGGCGAACAAGTGTAGTTGTGCGGCAAAGGCGATGCGTACGCGTGCAGCATGTGCGGCAGAGAGTCAGGCACGCGTCTGTGTGCCATGGGTTTTGTGCAATTTACGCGAAGCCAGCCACGCGCACAGACAACTCTCTGTTCGCGGGTCTTGGGAACCAATATTCTCAGACAACGCGTGCGCGTCATGCACGCGCACGCGTGGAGGACCATTTTTGCAAATGATGCGCTCGCGTCAGGGACGCGTACGCGTAAGTAAATTTGTGCCTCTAGCACACTTTCAGCCCCAAATCAGCACAACTCTCTGCCCAAACACTCCTTTACGTCAATTTTGCAGGTACGCGTACGCGTCAATGACGCGCACGCGTAGATGGTGATAAGTGCAAATGACGCGTACGCGCAGTCATGTTTGTGTGCCAAGCATGGGTCCAGCGCCACTCCTGTACAACTCTTTGTCAAATTTTGGTTTTCACGCACACATGATTGACGCATTCGCGTCAGCGACGCTTGCGCATCGTGTGTTTCTCTTTTTTTTTTAAGGTGTTCGGTTCCTGGAATAACATATCTGCATGATCAGAAAATCAGTAAGAACTCAATAAAAATAAAATAAATAAGAAAACTACTACTACAAAAAATAAAAATAGCTAAGGATACGAAATTATCGGGTTGCCTCCTGACAAAAGCTTTTTTAACGTCACTAGCTTGACGGTCAGCTCTGCTAGTTCAGCAGATGAGTGGACCTCTGGCGATCAATCTCGCCTCCAAGATAGTGCTTCAACCTCTGGCCATTCACTGTAAATTTCTTGTCAGAATTCTCTTTCTGTATTTCCATATGACCATATGGTGAAGCTCTGGTAACCACAAATGGTCCTGACCACCGGGATTTCAGCTTCCCGGGAAAAAATTTGAGCCTTGAATTATACAGAAGCACTCTTTGTCCTGGCTCAAAGACTCTAATGGCAATCTTCTTGTCATGCAGTAGCTTGGTTCTCTCCTTATAGAGCTTGGCATTGTCATAGGCTGAATATCTGAATTCATCAAGCTCATTCAACTGAAGCATTCGCTTGATTCCTGTAGCTTCTAAATCAAGATTCAGATACCTGATTGCCCAGTAAGCTTTATGCTCCAGCTCAACTGGCAAGTGACAGGCTTTGTCATAGACCAACTGATAAGGGGACATGCCAATGGGAGTCTTATACGCCGTCCGGTATGCCCAGAGAGCATAATCAAGCTTCCTAGACCAGTCCTTTCTTGAAACACTGACGGTCTTCTCTAGAATCCTCTTAAGTTCCCTGTTGGAAACTTCAACCTGTCCACTTGTCTGAGGGTGATAGGGGGTTGCCACTTTATGACGGACTCCATATCTCTGCAGAAGAGAGTCCAACTGTCTGTTGCAGAAATGGATTCCTCCATCACTAATGAGTGTCCTTGGAACACCAAACAGGCTAAAGATATATCTCTGAAGAAAGCTCATTACCACTTTGGCATAATTGGTGGGCAAAGCCACAACTTCCACCCACTTGGACACATAGTCAACTGCCACTAGAATATAGTTGTTTGAATGTGAGGTTGGGAATGGTCCCATGAAATCAATACCCCACACATCAAACAACTCAACCTCAAGAATTCCCTGCTATGGCATTTCATGGTTGACAGGGAGATTCGTGGCTTTTTCACATCTGTCGCAGTGCTTTACAAATGCTCTTGAGTCCCTGAAGAGAGTCGGCCAGTAAAACCCGCTCTGAAGGACCTTTGTAGCTGTCCTTTCACCACCAAAATGGCCTCCATACTCAGAACCATGACAGTGCCAAAGAATCTGCTATTTTTCTTTATCTGGGACACACCTCCGGATGATTCCATCTGAACACATTTTAAAAAGGTATGGTTCTTCCCAAATGTAGTACTTTGCATAAGTCAATAGCTTCTTCACTTGTTGCCTATTGTACTCCCTTGGGATAAAATTCATGGCCTTATAATTTGCAATGTCTGCAAACCATGGAGCCTACAGAATGAAGAATAATTGTTCATCCAGAAATGTCTCAGTCACAGCTATGGGTGGTTGTACTTCTGCTTCAGGCTCAAATCTGGAAAGATGGTCAGCTACTTGATTCTTTGACCCTTTCTTGTCTTTTATCTCAATATCAAACTCCTGAATATTATTATTATAATTTTTTTTCTTTTTTTCAAGCTCAGTGGGTAATACATGAGACATCTTTTCAGAATTAAAGCAATTAAGAGAAAACTAAACTAGAACCTAGGAATCTAACTAATAAAGGGTCATGCAACAACCAGGAAAAATAGCAGGAAACCGGAACATAACATAGTAAAAGCGGAAAGGAATATAGAATGAAAGGAACTCAACCACCTTAGTTATCCTAGTGGTCATTTTATTCTTCAGGTTATGCTCTTCAGTGAAGATGATTCGCCTCTCTTTTGTGCCAGAAAACCCATAAGTGAAGCGTCAACACCAAACTAAAGGTTTGCTTGTCCTCAAGCAAAGAAGAACTGAAAATAAAAACAAATAGTGAGAGGAAAGAAGAATATCAAGATAAAATAACAAGAGAGAGTTAGGATTGAGAGAGAGAAAGAAAAGTGAAAACTGTGTGGTGACCAAGTGTAGTTGTGCGGCAAAGGCGACGCGTACGCGTGCAACACGCGTACGCGTGGGTCGCGAATTTTCCTAAATGATGCGTGGGTGTCAGGCACGCGTCTGTGTGCCATGGGTTTTGGGCGATTCGCACGAAGCCAGTCGCGCGCATGCACAACTCTCTGTTCGCGGGTCTTGGGAACCAATATTCTCAGATGACACGTGCGCGTTATGCACGCGCATGTGTGGAGGACCATTTTTGCAAATGACGCGCTCGCGTCAGGGACGCGTATGCGTGAGTAAATTTGTGCCTCTAGCACACTTCCAGCCCCAAGCCAGCACAACTCTCTGTCCAAACACTCCTTTACGTCGATTTTGCAGGTCACGCGTACGCGTCAATGACCCGCACGCGTGGATGGTGATAAGTGCAAACGACGCGCACGCGTCATTGATGCGTATGCGCGGTCATGTTTGTGCACCAAGCATGGGTCCAGCACCACTTCCGCGTAACTCTCTGTCAAATTTTGGTTTTCACACACACATGATTGACGCGTTTACGTCAGCGACGCTTACGCGTCGTGTGCTTCTCTTTTTTTTTAGGTGTTCGGTTCCTGGAATAACATAGCTACATGATCAGAAAATTAGTAAGAACTCAATAAAAATAAAATAAATAAGAAAACTACTACTACGAAAAATAAAAATAGCTAAGGATACGAAATTATCGGGTTGCCTCCCGACAAGCGCTTCTTTATCGTCACTAGCTTGACGGTCAGCTCCTCTAAGGAGGAGGATCATAGGGGTTCAGCTCTTCACCCCTTACTTTGAACTTCTTTCCTGTGTCTCTATAACGTAGCTCAATATGCTCCAGAGAGAGGATTTTGGTTACTGTATAAATTCATGCTGGATTGCTGGTCAACACCATCTTCATTCATGGGTAGAAACCTTCAGTGGGGATCTTTTTGTTTCTCCATCCTCTGGGTACTTTCTTCCTTTTGGGAACTTCCTCCTTGGTAGATGATGCATTCCCAACACCAAACTTAGGTTTGATGTCAGGAGAAATTTTATTGATTGTTGCCAAGGGAGATTTGAGCTGCAGATTCTGTTGTGTATCATCAAGGGGTTTTTGAAGGTTTGGATCAATAAGCTTAGCCTGCATGCACCTTTCTTCTTCACCTGTTGGATGTATATCTTTGAAGACATGAAAGATCAGTTGCTCATTATGCACTCTAAGCACTAATTCACCATTTCTACATCAATCAGAGCTCTTCCAGTGGCTAAGAATGGTCTTCCTAAAATTATAGAGGCATTCTCATCCTCCCCTGTGTCAAGAATTACAAAGTCTGCTGGGAGGAAGAACTTACCCACTTTGACCAAGATATTCTCCACTAATCCGTATGCAGGCTTCATAGATTTGTCTGCCATCTGTAATGCTATCTTTTTGGGTTGTGCCTCTTGGATTTGCAGCTTCTTCATCACAGATAAGGGCATTAGATTTATGCTTGCCCCCAGATCACATAGGGCTTTCTCAAAGGTTGTGCTCCCAATGGTGCATGGAATTTGAAAGCTCCTTGGATCTGGCATCTTCTTTGGCAAGTTATTCTGAATTACAGTACTACATTCCTTAGTCAGGACTACTGTCTCATCTCCCTTTAAACGCTTTTTCTTTGACAATAGCTCCTTCATGAATTTGACATAGATAGGCATTTGCTCCAAAACCTCAGCAAAAGGAATATTGATTTGTAACTTTCTGAAAACTTCCAAGAACTTTGAAAACTGCTTGTCCTTGGTCTCTTTTTGAAGTTTCTGAGGATACGACATCTTAGGCTTGTACTCAGGAGCCTTTAGCAGTGTAGGATAAGTGTTAAGAGAGTCTGGGAATGGGTTGTCTGCATGCTTTGGAGGGGCGTGCTCCAATTCTTCATTCTTCTCCTCTGGAGCTTCTTTTTCAACTAACTCTTCATTGACATTGGTCTCAGAGCCAGCTACTTTGCCACTTCTCAATTGAATAACCTTGCAATCTTCTCTTGGGTTCACCACTGTATCACCTTGAAATGTACTTGCAGACCTCTCAAGTATTTGCTTGCTCAGTTGGCCCACTAGCATCTCTAAATTTCTAATAGAGGCTCTGGTTTCCTGCATAACTTGTGCTTCCGTACTTGCCACTTGTTCAGTTATCACGGTGATAGCCTTACATTCCTCTCTTGGATTTAGAATTGTGTTACCCGGAAGGCTATTAGTGGTCCTCTGATTAATCTCATTAACTTTTGTGGCTAATTGACCCATTTGAATCTCTAGGTTCTTGATGGATGCCCTGGTTTCCTGTCTAAAACCTGTCAATATTGCTTCCAAATCATTATTTTGTTGGAAACCGCCCTGAGAACTATTGTTGAAGTTCTGAGGTCTCTGAGGTTGATCCCTCCATCCAAAATTTGGGTGATTCCTCCACCCCTGATTGTATGTCTTAGAATATGGATCATTGTTGGGATTCCTAGGACCACTCCCCATGTAATTCACCTGTTCAAAAGAGAGTTGAGCATAATCATAATTATCATTTTGCATAAAGTTACCTGCCATGTCATATGAGACTTCCTGTGGTGGATTTTAGGTGTTGGTAGCTGAGACTTGCATGCCACCCATCTGTTGAGTAAGTAAATTTGTTTGCTGAGACATCAGCTTGTTCTGAGCAAGAAGAGCATTAACAGCTTCTACCTCCAACACGCCTCTCTTTTGAGGGGTTTCAGAATTCACAGGATTCCTGTTAGATGAGTATAAATATTGGTTGCTAGCAACCAATTCAATAAGCTCAATAGTCTCCTCCGGTGTCTTCTTCTTGTGCAATGAACCTCCTGCAGAATTGTCTAAGCACATCTTGGATATCTCACCCAAGCCTTCATAAAAGATATCTAGTTGAGTCCATTTGGAGAACATGTCTGGAGGGCATTGCCTAGTCAGTAGCTTGTATCTCTCCCAAGCTTCATACAGAGTTTCGCCATCCTTCTGCCTGAAGGTCTGAACCTCCACCCTAAGCTTAGTCAGCTTCTTTGGTGGAAAAAATTTAGTGAGAAACTCAGTAACCACCTTGTTCCAAGTATCCAAACTCTCCTTGGGTTGGGAATTCAGCCATAGCTTTGCTCCATCCCTTAGAGCAAACGGGAAGAGCATGAGTTTGTACACATCTGGGTTTACTCTATTTGTCTTTACAGTATCAGGTCTCGACCAATACAACAAAAGTGCAGGAAACTCGGTCCAAAAAGATCGCAAGTCATGGAGAAACATGTGCAAGCCTTGCTAGAGGCACGGTTCATAAGAGAGGTTAAGTGTCCACTGTGGCTGGCCAACGTCGTGCTGGTAAAAAAGCCAAACGGAAAATGGCGAATGTGCGTAGACTATACTGACCTCAACAAAGCCTGCTGGTGCGCGAAATTGTGAACTATACTTTTTCACAACTCTCATAATCCCTGGTAATGGCTCCAAAAACTTGGTAGCTCAATACCATGGCATTACACAACTTCGCACAACTAACCAGCAAGTGCACTGGGTCGTCCAAGTAATAAACCTTACGTGAGTAAGGGTCGATCCCACGGAGATTGTTAGTATTGAAGCAAGCTATGGTCATCTTGTAAATCTTAGTCAGGCAAACTCAGATATATATGGTGATGAACGAAAATAACATAAAAGATAAAGATAGTGATACTTATGTAATTCATTGGTAGGAACTTCAGATAAGCGCATGAAGATGCCTTCCCTTCCGTCTCTCTGCTTTCCTATTGTCTTCATCCAACCCTTCTTACTCCTTTCCATGGCAAGCTCGTATAGGGTCTCACTGTTGTCAGCAGCTACCTCCCATCCGCGCAGTGAAAGCTAATGCACAATACTCTGTCACAGTACGGCCAATCACCGGTTTGGTTCCCTCCCCTACCGGAATAGAATAACTCTTTTGCGTCTGTCACTAACGCCCAGTAGGTTACAGGTTTGAAGCACGTCACAGTCATTCAATCATTGAATCCTACTCAGAATACCACAGACAAGGTTAGACCTTCCGAATTCTCTTGAATGCTGCCATCAGTTCTTGCCTATACCACGAAGACTCCGATCTCACGGAATGGCTGGCTCGTTTGTCAGGCGAGCACTCGGTTGTCAGGCGATCAACCATGCATCGTGCAATCAGGAATCCAAGAGATATTCACTAAGCCTCAGATGCTTGTAGAACAAGAATGGTTGTCAGTCACCTTGTTCATGAGTGAGAATGATGATGGGCGTCAATCATCACCTTCATCATGTTGAAGAACAAGTGATATCTTGGTAAAAGAACAAGTGGAATTTGAATGGAAGAACAATAGTAATTGCATTAATACTCGAGGTACAGCAGAGCTCCACACCTTAATCTATGGTGTGTAGAAACTCCACCGTTGAAAATACATAAGCATAAGGTCTAGGCATGGCCGAATGGCCAGCCTCCCAATGATCTATGAACTAAAATGTCCAAAGATGATCTAGAGATCTAAAAGTGATCAAAAGAGATTTCTATACAATAGTAAAAGGTCCTACTTATAAGAAACTAGTAGCCTAGGGTGTACAGAAATGAGTAAATGACATAAAAATCCTCTTCCGGGCCCACTTGGTGTGTGCTTGGGCTGAGCAATGAAGCAATTTCGTGTAGAGACTCTTCTTGGAGTTAAACGCCAGCTTTGGTGCCAGTTTGGGCGTTTAACTCCCATTTGGGTGCCAGTTCCAGCGTTTAACGCTGGGATTTCTTGAGGTGACTTTGAATGCCGGTTTGGGCCATCAAATCTTGGGCAAAGTATGGACTATTATATATTTCTGGAAAGCCCAGGATGTCTACTTTCCAACGCCGTTGAGAGCGCGCAAATTGGGCTTCTGTAGCTCCAGAAAATCCACTTCGAGTGCAGGGAGGTCAGAATCCAACAGCATCTGCAGTCCTTTTCAGTCTCTGGATCAGATTTTTGCTCAGGTCCCTCAATTTCAGCCAGAAAATACCTGAAATCACAGAAAAACACACAAACTCATAGTAAAGTCCAGAAAAGTGAATTTTAACTAAAAACTAATAAAAATATACTCATAGCAAATATGTGTCTTGATATGTTGTTTGTAGTTGTATGGGCATAAGGAAGAGATGAAACTCACTCTCCCTCTTAGAATTGAACAATTTATGTTTGTAATCTATAGACATACAGTAAATACAGCAGATAAGCCAATTTCCTAATTTTTGTGACTATTTGAAAAATAGCCAAAATATCTCATTCCAAACTTTTGACTCCTGCACTATGCCACTGATTGCTACTGGTATGGCTACAGTGTGATGAATACAAAGTCACCAACCATGAATACCATAGTATTATTCGCAAGTTTATAATCTCTCTAGCCAAAGAAAAAAGAGGTAGCTGAAAAAGTTACAACAGTGAGACCGGCAAAGTAGGCATTGATGCGGGAGGCTACTGACATGGCTGTAGCGGCAAAGCATCAATAGCATCTAGTGAGATTGGACGAAAAGTGATGTAATACCTATGCTGAAGTCAAATCAAACTGAGCCAGGCCTTGAAAGTTTATACTCATTGAACTAATGTACCATGATATGGTGGATATAAATGAGAGGCAATAATGTGGCTTGACATGTTATTAGTTCTGTGGATGTAAGGCTGAAATGAAACTCACTCACCCTCTTACCATTGAACAATTTAGGTTTGTAATCATTTGACTTACACTATATGCAGTAGATAAGCCACCCAGTGACTATTGAAAAAAGGGAAAGAATATTTCTTTCCCAGCTTCTGAATCTTGCGCCATGCCACTGATTGCTGCTAGTATTACTACAGTTTAACGAATAAAAAGTCACCCACCTTGTATGCCACAATATTATTCGTAAGTTCCTCAACTCGCTAGCTAAAGAAAAAAGAGGCAGCTGAAAAAGTTACAACAGGGAGACAGGCAAAGTGGGCATTGATGCAAGAGGCTGCTGATAAGGCTATAGCGGCAAAGTATCAACAACATCTGGTGAGGTTGAGTAGGAAGTGATGCAATACCTGTGCTAAAGTCAAATCAAATCAAGGCAGGCCTTGAACACTCCCCTTCTCTTAAGAAAAAATATATTTTATTTAAGTCAAATCATGGACGAAATCTTGCTGTTTAACTTTGAATGACACTTGTGGACAGCCTAACCTAGTCAAAACGGCTTCCGAAGTAGCATTACGCACATTCAAATTATAATCTAACACAACTATCTTCAGCTCTAATTCAGTAGGCCTCTTAAATGCAATGAATGAATGAGTAGCTCCAGAATCAAATAAAGCATTCAAAGTTTTACCAGCTATTTCACATTTAACTCGGATAAGCGTATCGGACCCATCTGCACCTACAGCTGAGGTAGTGAACACCCGACTAGGCTGCTGTGCTCTCCTAGTCTCTTGCCTCTGCTTCTCCGGACAGTTTGAGGCCTTATGCCCCACCTTACTACAAGAGTAGCACAAGTCCCATCTAGCCTTGTACGGGACTCCCGGATGATGACTCTAGCATCTAGCACAAGCATGCTCATTTAGAGGCTACTTCCCAAATCTTCTTGATGAGTCCATATTTGATGATATATTTTGACTCAATTTGGATGGATTTTATCACATAAACTCACACTTAAGCACTAAAATAGCATACTTTTGTGTTTGATCCCTAATTTGATCCTTAATGTGAAAACATGCAATTTTGTGCTTAAATTAAGTAATTTAATTCTATTTTTATGCCATTTGATTCCGTGGTGTGTTTCGTGAGTGATTTCATGTCATTTAGGTAAGATTAGCTAGGCAAAAGTGGAAGGAAGCATGTACAAGGGAGAAAAAATGAAGAAAACAAGGAAAAGCACACACAGCCATGTGTGCGTGCACACAAGCAAGCGTGCATACGCACAAGAAGGAATTAGCATCCGTGCGTACGCACAAATACATGTGCGCACGCACGGAAGAACATTCAGCCAAGTGTGCGTACAAACACATCTGTGCGTACGCACAGGACCCAACACGTGATTTCATTAATGAAACACGTGCTGCGCGATTTCTGAGGGCTTTTGGCCCATTTTGGAAGGCTGAACTGAAGTGCTATATGAAGGGAAAATCAACTCATATGAAAAAACAAGCTTTCATTAGGTAGTATTAGGACTTAGAACTTTATTTTTACATTTTCCATAGTAGTAGGAGTAGGAGTATTGTAGAGTAGAATGCTCTCTTAGGGTTTATCAATTTCAATTGTAGTATTTTATAGCAAGTTTTAATTTTGGATTTTACTTCATTAATTGTAAGTATTCTCAATTTCTTCTTTAATTATAACACTTTTATTTTCACTTCCTCTTGGTTCAAGTTACTTTATTCATATTTGCAATTTTGAGTTTCTTGAAGTTTTGATTAATGAATTTCATGTTTTATGCTTCCTTTATGTTTGATTGCTTGTTTGTACTTGGTTTTGTTGATAGTTGGTTATAGTTTTCTATTTTTCCTTGCAATTTTCCATGTTTTACTTTTATGCATACAAGGTGTTTGTGAAAATGTCAATTTTAGATTTTGAGTAGATTCTCACACCTTGGCTTGAGGTTTGAGTTCTTAGGATACTAGAGTCATAATGTCTAACATTTAGTGGTAATTCTTGGGTAGTTAGTTGACTCTTGTTTCCATTGACGCTAGCTTTTTTATCAACTAGTTTGGTAAGTTAGCTAGGACTTATGGATTAAGGTCAATTATGCTTGCTTGACTTATTCCTCGATGTTAAGGGTTGACTAAGCGTGATTGACTCATCATAATTACCATAGTTGTGGTTATGGCGATGATAGGATTCCTTGGATCCTTATTTCCCAAGTCAAGGCCCTTTTATGCACTTATAACATTTTCACTAAGTTTTGATCTTGTTTCCTTTTTACTTGCATTAAATTTCCATTTTGATAATCTCTTAGTTCTTTTATTGCTTAGTGGTGGGCGAAATTGTGAACAATACTTTTCACAACTCTCATAATCCCTGGTCATGAACTCCAAAAGATTTGGTGGTTCAATTCCATGGCATTACACAACTTCGCACAACTAACCAGCAAGTGCACTGGGTCGTCCAAGTAATACCTTACGTGAGTAAGGGTCGATCCCACGGAGATTGTTAGCATTGAAGCAAGCTATGGTCATCTTGTAAATCTTAGTCAGGCAAACTCAAATGTATATGGTGATGAACGAAAATAACATAAAAGATAAAGATAGTGATACTTATGTATATCATTGGTGTAAGAGCTTCAGACAAGCGTATGAAGATGCCTTCCCTTCCGTCTCTCTGCTTTCCTACTGCCTTCATCCAATCCTTCTTACTCCTTTCCATGGCAAGCTCGTGTAGGGTTTCACTGTTGTCAGCAGCTACCTCCCATCCTCTCAGTGAAAATACGTCCCTGATGCTCTGTCACAGCATAGGCTAATCATCTGTCGGTTCTCAATCAGACCGGAATAGAATCCATTGATTCTTTTGGCGTCTGTCACTAACGCCCCGCCCTCAGGAGTTTGAAGCACGTCACAGTCATTCAATCATTGAATCCTACTCAGAATACCACAGACAAGGTTAGACCTTCCGGATTCTCTTGAATGCCGCCATCAGTTCTTGCCTATACCACGAAGACTCTGATCTCACGGAATGGCTGGCTCGTTTGTCAGGCGAGCACTCGGTTGTCAGGCGATCAACCATGCATCGTGTTATCAGGAATCCAAGAGATATTCACTAAGCCTCAGATGCTTGTAGAACAAGAATGGTTGTCAGTCACCTTGTTCATGGGTGAGAAGGATGATGGGCGTCAATCATCACCTTCATCAAGTTGAAGAACAAGTGATATCTTGGACAAAAAACAAGTGGAATTGAATAGAAGAACAATAGTAATTGCATTAATACTCGAGGTACAGCAGAGCTCCACACCTTAATCTATGGTGTGTAGAAACTCCACCGTTGAAAAATACATAAGCATAAGGTCTAGGCATGGCCGAATGGCCAGCCTCCCAATGATCTAAGATAGCATAAAACGAAGATAGCTACCCAAAAAGTCCCTATTACAATAGTAAAAGGTCCTACTTATAGATAACTAGTAGCCTAAGGTGTACAAAGATGAGTAAATGACATAAAAATCCACTTCCGGGCCCACTTGGTGTGTGCTTGGGCTGAGCAATGAAGCATTTTTGTGTAGAGACTCTCCTTGGAGTTAAACGCCAGCTTTAGTGCCAGTTTGGGCGTTTAACTCCCAATTAGGTGCCAGTTCCGGCGTTTAACGCTGGAATTTCTTGAGGTGACTTTGAACGCCGGTTTGGGCCATCAAATCTTGGGCAAAGTATAAACTATTATATATTGCTGGAAAGCCCAGGATGTCTACTTTCCAACGCCGTTGAGAGCGCGCCAATTGGGCTTCTGTAGCTCCAGAAAATCCACTTCGAGTGCAGGGAGGTCAGAATCCAACAGCATCTGCAGTCCTTTTGAGTCTCTGGATCAGATTTTTGCTCAGATCCCTCAATTTCAGCCAGAAAATACCTGAAATCACAGAAAAACACACAAACTCATAGTAAAGTCCAGAAAAGTGAATTTTAATTAAAAACTAATAAAAATACTAAAACTAACTAAAAGATACTAAAAACATACTAAAAACAATGCCAAAAAGCATACAAATTATCCGCTCATCACAACACCAAACTTAAATTGTTGCTTGTCCCCAAGCAACTAAAAATCAAATAAGATAAAAAGAAGAGAATATGCAATGAACTCCAAAAACATCTATGAAGATCAGTATTAATTAGATGAGCGGGGCTTTTAGCTTTTGTCTCTGAATAGTTTTGGCATCTCACTCTATCCTTTGTAATTCAGAATGATTGGCTTCTTTAGGAACTTAGAATCCAGATAGTGTTAATGATTCTCCTAGTAAAGTATGATGATTCTTGAACATAGCTATTTATTGAGTCTTGGCTGTGGCCCAAAGCACTCTGTCTTCCAGTATTACCACCGGATACATACATGCCACAGACACATAATTGGGTGAACCTTTTCAGATTGTGACTCAGCTTTGCTAAAGTCCCCAATTAGAGGTGTCCAGGGTTCTTAAGCACACTCTTATTGCCTTGGATCACAACTTTATTTCTTTCTTTTTCTTTCTTCTCTTTTTTTTTCGGTTTTTTTTTTCGTTTGCTTCCTTCTTTTTCTTGCTTCAAGAATCATTTTTAATGATTTTTCAGATCCTCAGTAACATGTCTCCTTTTTCATCATTCTTTCAAGAGCCAATATTCATGAACCACAAATTCAAAAGATATATGCACTGTTCAAGCATACATTCAGAGAACAAAAGTGTTGCCACCACATCAAATTAATTAAACTACTATAAAATTCAGAATTCATGCAATTCTTTTCTTTTTCAATTAAGCACGTTTTTATTCAAGAAAGGTGATGGATTCATAGGACATTCATAACTTTAAGGCATAGACACTAAGACACTAATGATCACAAGACACAAACATGGATAACCATAAGCATAAAATTCGAAAAACAGAAGAATAAAGAACAAGGAAATCAAAGAACGGGTCCACCTTAGTGATGGCGGCTCTTTCTTCCTCTTGAAGATCCTATGGAGTGCTTGAGCTCCTCAATGTCTCTTCCTTGTCTTTGTTGCTCCTCCCTCATGATTCTTTGGTCTTCTCTAATTTCATGAAGGATGATGGAGTGTTCTTGATGCTCCACCCTTAGTTGTCCCATGTTGGAACTCAACTCTCCTAGGGAGGTGTTTAGTTGCTCCCAATAATTTTGTGGAGGAAAGTGCATCCCTTGAGGAATCTCAGGGATCTCATGATGAGAGGGGTCTCTTGTGTACTCCATCCTTTTCTTGGTGATGGGCTTATCCTCATCAATGGGGGTATCTCCTTCTATGTCAACTCCAACTGAATAACAGAGGTGACAAATGAGATGAGGAAAGGCTAGCCTTGCCAAGGTGGAAGACTTGTCTGCCACTTTGTAGAGTTCTTGGGCTATAACCTCATGAACTTCCACTTCTTCTCCAATCATGATGCTATGAATCATGATGGCCCGGTCTATGGTAACTTCGGACCGGTTGCTAGTGGGAATGATTGAGCGTTGAATGAACTCTAACCATCCTCTAGCCACGGGCTTGAGGTCATGCCTTCTTAATTGAACCGGCTTTCCTCTTGAATCTTGCTTCCATTGTGCGCCCTCTTCACATATGATTGTGAGGACTTGGTCCAACCTTTGATCAAAGTTGACCCTTCTAGTGTAAGGATGTTCATCTCCTTGCATCATAGGCAAGTTGAACGCCACCCTCACACTCTCCGGACTAAAATCCAAGTATTTCCCCCGAACCATAGTGAGATAATTCTTTGGATTCGGGTTAACACTTTGGTCATGGTTCTTTGTGATCCATGCATTGGCATAGAACTCTTGAACCATCAAGATTCCGATTTGTTGAATGGGGTTGGTAAGCACTTCCCAACCTCTTCTTCGGATCTCATGTCGGATCTCCGGATATTCACCCTTTTTGAGTGAAAAGGGGACCTCGGGGATCACCTTCTTCAAGGCCACAACTTCATAGAAGTGGACTTGATGCACCCTTGAGAGGAATCTATCCATCTCCCATGACTCGGAGGTGGAAGCTTTTGCCTTCCCTTTCCTCTTTTTAGAGGTTTCTCCGGCCTTGGATGCCATAAATGGTTATGAAAAAGCAACGCTTTTACCACACCAAACTTAAAATGTTTGCTCGTCCTCGAGCAAAAGAAGAAAGAAGAGAGTAGAAGAAGAAGAAATGAGGAAGAGGGAGAAGGTGGTGTGTTCGGCCAAGAAGGGAAAGAAGGGGTGTTTAGGTTGTGTGAAAATGAAGGGTTGAAGAAGGGTATATATAGGAGAGAGGGGGAGTAAGGGTTCGGCCATTATGGGTGGGTTTGGAGGGAAAGTGGTTTGAATTTGAAGGGTGAGGTTGGTGGGGATTTATGAAGGATGGATGTGAGTGGTGAAGAGAAAGATGGGATTTGATAGGTGAAGGGTTTTTGGGGAAGAGGTTTTGAGGTGATTGGTGAGTGGGGGAAGAAGAGAGAGAGTGGTGGTGGGGTCCTGTGGGGTCCACAGATCCTGTGGTGTCAAGGAAAAGTCATCCCTGCACCAAGTGGCATCAAAATTCACGTTTTGAGCCATTTCTGGCGTTAAACGCCGGGCTGGTGCCCATTCCTGGCGTTTAACGCCAGTTTGTTGCCCTTTACTGGCGTTTAACGCCAGTCTGGTGCCCCTTTCTGGCGTTAAACGCCCAGAATGGTGCCAGACTGGGCGTTAAACGCCCAACAGCTAGCATTACTAGCGTTTGAACGCCAGCTTCTTCTCCTCCAGGGTGTGCTGTTTTTCTTCCTGTTTTTCATTCTGTTTTTGCTTTTTTCATTGTTTTTGTGACTTCTTATGATCATCAACCTACAAAAAAGATAAAATAACAAAAGAAAATAGTTAACTATAAAACATTGGGTTGCCTCCCAACAAGCGCTTCTTTAATGTCAGTAGCTTGACAGATGGCTCTCATGGAGCCTCACAAATGATCAGAGCAATGTTGGAATCTCCCAACACCAAACTTAGAGTTTGAATGTGGGGGTTCAACACCAAACTTAGAGTTTGGTTGTGGCCTCCCAACACCAAACTTAGAGTTTGACTGTGGGGGCTCTGTTTGTCTCTGATTTGAGGGAAGCTCTTCAAGCTTCCTCTCTATGGTGACAGAGGGATATCCTTGAGCCTTAAACACCAAGGATTCTTCATTCACTTGAATGATCAACTCTCCTCTATCAACATCAATCACAGCCTTTGCTGTGGCTAGGAAGGGTCTGCCTAGGATGATGGATTCATCCATGCACTTCCCAGTCTCTAGGACTATGAAGTCTGTAGGGATGTAATGGTCTTCAACTTTTACCAGAACATCCTCTACAAGTCCATAGGCTTGTTTTCTTGAGTTGTCTGCCATCTCTAGTGAGATTTTTGCAGCTTGTACCTCAAAGATCCTTAATTTCTCCATTACAGAGAAGGGCATGAGGTTTACACTTGACCCTAAGTCACACAAGGCCTTCTTGAAGGTCATGGTGCCTATGGTACAAGGTATAGAAAACTTCCCAGGATCCTACCTCTTTTGAGGCAGTTTCTGCCTAGACAAGTCATCCAGTTCTTTGGTGAGCAAGGGAGGTTCATCTTCCCAAGTCTCATTTCCAAATAACTTGTCATTTAGCTTCATGATTGCTCCAAGATATTTAGCAACTTGCTCTTCAGTGACATACTCATCCTCTTCAGAGGAAGAATACTCATCAGAGCTCATGAAAGGCAGAAGTAAGTCCAATGAAATCTCTATGGTCTCATTTTGAGCCTCAGATTCCCATGGTTCCTCATTGGGGAACTCAGAGGAGATTGGTGCACACCCATTGAGGTCTTCCTCAGTGGCGTCCACCTCCTCTCTTTCCTCTCCATATTCGGCCATGTTTATGGCTTTGCACTCCCCTTTTGGATTTTCTTCTGTATTACTTGGGAGAGTACTAGGAGGGAGTTCAGTAATTTTCTTGCTCAGCTGTCCCACTTGTCCTTCCAAATTTCTGATGGAGGACCTTGTTTCATTCATGAAACTTTGAGTGGTTTTGATTAGATCAGAGACCATTGTTGCTAAGTCAGAGATATTCTGCTTAGAACTCTCTGTCTGTTGCTGAGAAGATGATGGAAAAGGCTTGTTGGTGCCAAGCCTGTTTCTTCCACCATTATTGTTATTGAAACCTTGTTGAGGTCTCTCTTGATTCTTCCATGAGAAATTTGGGTGATTTCTCCATGAAGAATTATAGGTGTTTCCATAGGGTTCTCCTAGGTAATTCACCTCTTCCATTGAAGGGTTCTCAGGATCATAAGCTTCTTCCTCAGATGAAGCATCCTTAGTACTGCCAGGTGCATTCTGCATTCCAGACAGACTTTGAGAAATCAAGTTGACTTGTTGAGTCAATATCTTGTTCTGAGCCAATATGGCATTCAGAGTGTCAATCTCAAGAACTCCTTTCTTCTGATTAGTCCCATTGTTCACAGGATTCCTTTCAGAAGTGTACATGAATTGGTTATTTGCAACCATTTCAATTAGCTCTTGAGCTTCTGTAGGCGTCTTCTTCAAATGAAGAGATCCTCCAACAGAGCTATCCAGAGACATCTTGGATAGTTCAGAGAGACCATCATAGAAAATACCTATGATGCTCCATTCAGAAAGCATGTCTGAGGGACATCTTCTGATTAATTGTTTGTATCTTTCCCAAGCTTCATAGAGGGATTCTCCATCCTTCTGTCTGAAGGTTTGGACTTCCACTCTAAGCTTACTCCATCTTTGTGGTGGAAAGAACTTTGCCAAGAAGGCATTGACTAGCTTTTCCCAAGAGTTCAGGCTTTCTTTAGGTTGAGAATCCAACCATATTCTAGCTCTGTCTCTTACAGCAAAAGAGAATAGCATCAGTCTGTAGACCTCAGGGTTAACCCCATTAGTCTTGACTGTGTCACAGATTTGCAAGAATTCAGCTAGGAACTGATGAGGATCTTCCATTGGAAGTCCATGGAACTTGCAATTCTGTTGCATTAGAGAAACTAATTGAGGCTTAAGCTCAAAGTTGTTTGCTCCAATGGCAGGGATAGAGATGCTTCTCCCATAGAAATCAGGAGTAGGTGCAGTAAAGTCACCCAGCACCTTCCTTGCATTGTTGGCATTGTTGTTGTTTTCGGCTGCCATGTGTTCTTCTTCCTTGAAGAATTCGGTCAGGTCCTCTAAAGAGAGTTGTGCTTTGGCTTCTCTTAGCTTTCTCTTCAAGGTCCTTTCAGGTTCAGGATCAGCTTCAACAAGAATGCCTTTGTCTCTGCTCCTGCTCATATGAAAGAGAAGAGAACAAGAAAATGTGGAATCCTCTATGTCACAGTATAGAGATTCCTTGAAGTGTCAGAGGAAAAGAAAAATAGAAGAAGATAAGGTAGAAGAATTCGAACTTGATTAAATAGGGTTCGAATTGTGCATTAAGGAGGAGTAGTACTCCATAAATAGAAGGATGTGGGAAAGAGGGAAGAGGATTTTCGAAAATTAATTAGAAAGATGTTAAAAACATTTTCAAAATTGATTGATAATTTTCGAAAATTGAAAGTGGAAAAGAAACCAAGTGATTTTTGAAAAAGATTTTGAAATTAGAAATCAAAAAGATTTGATTGAAAACTATTTTGAAAAAGATGAGGTTAAAAAGATTTGATTGGTTTAAAAAAAATGTGATTGAGAAGATATGATTTGAAAACAATTGTAAAAGATATGTTTTGAAAATAATTTTAAAAGATTTGATTTGAAAATTAGTGACTTGCCTAACAAGAAAAGATATGATTCAAACATAAAACCTTCCTTAACAGAAAAGGCAAAAAATGTTCAATCAAATCATTAATTGTTAGTAAGTATCTTTGAAAAAGGAAAGAAATTGACTTTGAAAACATTTGATTGAAAAGATATGATTTGAAAAAGATTTGATTTTGAAAAGCTTTGAAAACTTGAAAAAAAATTGATTTGAAAACAAAATCTTCCCCCTAGCACCATCCTGGCGTTAAACGCCCAGAATGGTATACATTCTGGCGTTTAACGCCCAAAATGCTACCTCTTTGGGCGTTAAACGCCCAACCAGGTACCCTGGCTGGCGTTTAAACGCCAGTCTGCCTTCTTCACTGGGCATTTTTGAATGCTCAGCTTTTTCTGTATAATTCCTCTGCAGCATGTTCTGAATCTTCAATTCTTTGTATCATTGACTTGAAAAGACACAAATTAAAAATATTTTTGGATTTTTAATAATCAAAATGCAACAAGAATCAAATAACAATGCATGCAAGACACCAAACTTAGCAGTTTGTACACTACTAACACTATATGAGACACATAAACACTCAAGCCAAAAGAATTCAAAGATCAGAGTAAGAAATCATCAAGAATTACTTGAAGACCCTTAAGACACATGAATGAATGCATGCTATTGACACCAAACTTAAGATGAGACACTAGACTTTAAGCAAGAAACATCAAATATTTTTGGTTTTTATGATTTTTTTGATTTTTTTTTTGTGTTTTTCGAAAATTAAGTGGAAAAAGGTATCAAAATTCTTAATGAGAATTCCAGGAATCAGTGCAATGCTAGTCTAAGACTCCGGTCCAGGAATTAGACATGGCTTCACAGCCAGCCAAGCTTTCAAAGAAAGCTTCGGTCCAAAACACTAGACATGACCAAAGGTCAGCCAAGCCTTAGCAGATCACTGCTCCAAAAGTAAAATTGATGAAAATCAACAAGCTCTTGTGGTGATAAGTTGAAACCTCGGTCCAATCAGATTAGACATGGCTTCTCAGCCAGCCAGATTTCAACAAATCATCATGAAACTCTAGAATTCATCTTCAAGAATTTCGAAAAAAATAAATACCTAATCTAAGCAACAAGATGAACCGTCAGTTGTCCAAACTAGAACAATCCCAGGCATTGTTACCAAAAGCTTGCTCAAGTACTTGAACAATCCCCGGCAACGGCGCCAAAAACTTGGTGGACGAAATTGTGAACAATACTTTTCACAACTCTCATAATCCCTGGTCATGAACTCCAAAAGATTTGGTGGTTCAATTCCATGGCATTACACAACTTCGCACAACTAACCAGCAAGTGCACTGGGTCGTCCAAGTAATACCTTACGTGAGTAAGGGTCGATCCCACGGAGATTGTTAGCATTGAAGCAAGCTATGGTCATCTTGTAAATCTTAGTCAGGCAAACTCAAATGTATATGGTGATGAACGAAAATAACATAAAAGATAAAGATAGTGATACTTATGTATATCATTGGTGTAAGAGCTTCAGACAAGCGTATAAAGATGCCTTCCCTTCCGTCTCTCTGCTTTCCTACTGCCTTCATCCAATCCTTCTTACTCCTTTCCATGGCAAGCTCGTGTAGGGTTTCACTGTTGTCAGCAGCTACCTCCCATCCTCTCAGTGAAAATACGTCCCTGATGCTCTGTCACAGCATAGGCTAATCATCTGTCGGTTCTCAATCAGACCGGAATAGAATCCATTGATTCTTTTGGCGTCTGTCACTAACGCCCCGCCCTCAGGAGTTTGAAGCACGTCACAGTCATTCAATCATTGAATCCTACTCAGAATACCACAGACAAGGTTAGACCTTCCGGATTCTCTTGAATGCCGCCATCAGTTCTTGCCTATACCACGAAGACTCTGATCTCACGGAATGGCTGGCTCGTTTGTCAGGCGAGCACTCGGTTGTCAGGCGATCAACCATGCATCGTGTTATCAGGAATCCAAGAGATATTCACTAAGCCTCAGATGCTTGTAGAACAAGAATGGTTGTCAGTCACCTTGTTCATGGGTGAGAAGGATGATGGGCGTCAATCATCACCTTCATCAAGTTGAAGAACAAGTGATATCTTGGACAAAGAACAAGTGGAATTGAATAGAAGAACAATAGTAATTGCATTAATACTCGAGGTACAGCAGAGCTCCACACCTTAATCTATGGTGTGTAGAAACTTCACCGTTGAAAAATACATAAGCATAAGGTCTAGGCATGGCCGAATGGCCAGCCTCCCAATGATCTAAGATAGCATAAAACGAAGATAGCTACCCAAAAAGTCCCTATTACAATAGTAAAAGGTCCTACTTATAGATAACTAGTAGCCTAAGGTGTACAAAGATGAGTAAATGACATAAAAATCCACTTCCGGGCCCACTTGGTGTGTGCTTGGGCTGAGCAATGAAGCATTTTCGTGTAGAGACTCTCCTTGGAGTTAAACGCCAGCTTTAGTGCCAGTTTGGGCGTTTAACTCCCAATTAGGTGCCAGTTCCGGCGTTTAACGCTGGAATTTCTTGAGGTGACTTTGAACGCCAGTTTGGGCCATCAAATCTTGGGCAAAGTATGGACTATTATATATTGCTGGAAAGCCCAGGATGTCTACTTTCCAACGCCGTTGAGAGCGCGCCAATTGGGCTTCTGTAGCTCCAGAAAATCCACTTCGAGTGCAGGGAGGTCAGAATCCAACAGCATCTGCAGTCCTTTTGAGTCTCTGGATCAGATTTTTGCTCAGATCCCTCAATTTCAGCCAGAAAATACCTGAAATCACAGAAAAACACACAAACTCATAGTAAAGTCCAGAAAAGTGAATTTTAATTAAAAACTAATAAAATATACTAAAACATACTAAAAACAATGCCAAAAAGCATACAAATTATCCGCTCATCACTTAGTTCTTTTAATATTTCATTTATTTTACTGCACAAAACCCCTTTGCCTTTTATAACCAAAAGCATATGACACTTCAATTGCATTCCTAGGGAGAACGACCTGAGGTTGAATTACTCTCGGTTGATTTGAATTGAATTTAAAATTTGATTGAGAGAGTTCATTGTTGGTTTAGACTATACTACCAACGAATTGATTCTTGTCTTTAATTGATTCTAAACCAAACAATAAATTCTCGTCATCAAATTTGGCGCCGTTGCCTTTTACAACCAAAAGCATATGACACTTCAATTGCATTCCAAGGGAGAACGACCTGAGGTTGAATTACTCTCGGTTGATTTGAATTGAATTTAACATTTGATTAAGAGAGTTCATTGTTGGTTTAGACTATACTAACTAACGAATTAATTCTTGTCTTTAATTGATTCTAAACTATGCAAGAATTATCTCTTATCACTTCTCCCTAGGCAACTGTTGTTGTTAGGCCTTCTGAAACTAGCCTGACCCTGAGCCTGCTGTGGTACAAAGCCTCCACGCTTGAAAGTCTGACCCCTAGGAGCAAAGCTTCTTTCTCGATTTTGCTGAAAAGGCTCCCTATGACTTCCTTTCTCTGTAGTTGCCTTTCTCACACAGTCTTTAACAACTCTGCTCTTATTCACCAACTCTGAGAAAGTACTAATCTCCATTGGTCCTACAGAACTTAAGATGTCACTTTGGAGTCCTTCTTCGTACTTAATACACTTCCATTCCTCGAAGTCTCCCGGAGCTCCCTGACATATGCGAGAAAATTTGCATAGCTCCTTAACCTTGTTTGTATACTCTGACACGGACATAGCACCCTACTGCAGCTACACGGACATAGAATTCTGAAAGTACTTCTTATAAAATTTAACCTGGAAGGCATCCCAGGGAATAGGATCCTCACCCTACTGAAGGAGACGTCGTGTACCTTGCCACCAATGTAACATTTCCCCAATGAGTTGATAGGAAGCGAACTCGACACACTGCTCTTCAGGCACCAGTTATGCTTGCAGTGCTCGTTCCATGGCCTAAAAGAAGGTATCAGATTCAGTCGGATTGGTGGTTCCTCTAAAAACTAGAGGGTTAACTTCCAAGAATGCTGACAGCGTCATCGGTCCATTTTCCCCATTTTCCTCATTACCAGTATTGTTCATTTGCTGCCCAAGCGCCTCAGCAATGGCTTGCATAGTAGCAGTCATATTCTATAACGTAGCCATGAAGTTCACTGGGTTATTCGTGTCAGTTTCCAGTTCCTGATTACTAGTACGATCTCTCCCACGGTCTCGACCGCAACCACGAGGTGCCATCTGGTTCCCATACACCAAACAATCGATATCAACTTGATCAGTCTTAAAATCGGAAGTCTAGTGTTTCAAAGTCCCAAATGCATGCTCATGAACATTTATTCCAGTTATATCAGTTAGATATCCTAATAGCACAAAAACACACACAGAATTCACTAAAGCATAGTCAGTCCGTCCCTCAGGCTCTACAGGAACGAACTGCTCTGATACCATAATGTAACACCCTACCATACAGAGCCTTATGCTTAAGTCATAAGACATAGGTGGTGAGGTATTACGGCCTCAAAAAATAAAATCTAATATATATAATAGTGTGAAAAATATTTATAACTAGGAGCCTTTGAAGAAAAAGTTTAAGTAAAATCGTTAAATTGAAAAGCGCAACCCTCCGGAATTCGATAACATAAGTGAAGCGAGGTAAAAGATAAACTAGCACGGACATATATACAGAAGAGTGCCGAAATACAAAAAACAAAGCTCAAGACTCGGTTCGAAGGTAACCGGCCCGAGCATATATATATATATATATATATATATATAACCCAAAATAAACCCAAAAGAAAGAGTTACAAAACCTGCTTCTCCAAAATAACCTCTAAGAGGAGTCAATATAGTATATATATATATAAACAGTGGAGATAATAAGTATCCATATAAATACATATAATCAAAATAAAGCCTTGAGAGATAAGGATCTTTTCTAAATCAAAGGCGTCCAGCATGCCTCAGCGAGGAGCCTCACGTCCTGCATCTGAAAACCACAAAATTCGCATGGGTGAGAACCAAAGGTTCTCAGCATGGTAACAGTGCCCACATATCTAACATATACTGTCCTGGAAAAATCGAAGGGAATCCTAGAACTTCCAACAGATAATTAAAGATTATAAACATAACTAAACCACAAAAAGAATAATAATAGGCAACTATCTAGGGGTCTTCAATCTATCTAAAACTCCCCTTTCCAACTCCTCCGACCCTCCCAACCTCCACCGGAACCAGTTATTACAAACACATTTATTACAGACAAGGGAATCACAGGTAGAAAGCATTTACAACAAATAAACAATTAGCAAGTAATTATGCAGTCAATTACGCATTAAAAATAAACCACACCAAACAAACATATAAATGCATATGATGTGATGAGCGGATAATTTATATGCTTTTTGGCATTGTTTTTAGTATGTTTTTAGTTTGTTTTAGTTAGTTTTTATTATATTTTTATTAGTTTTTAGTTAAAATTCACTTTTTTGGACTTTACTATGAGTTTGTGTGTTTTTCTGTGATTTCAGGTATTTTCTGGCTGAAATTGAGGGACCTGAGCAAAAATCTGATTCAGAGGCTAAAAAGGACTGCAGATGCTGTTGGATTCTGACCTCCCTGGACTCGAAGTGGATTTTCTAGAGCTACAGAAACCCAATTAGCGCGCTCTTAACGGCATTGGAAAGTAGACATCCTGAGCTTTCCAGCAATATATAATAGTTCATACTTTGCCCGAGATTTGATGGCCCAAACCGGCGTTCCAAATTAGCTCAAAACTGCCCGGCGTTAAATGCCGGAACTGGCACAAGAATGGGAGTTAACGCCCAAACTGGCACAAAAGCTGGCATTTAACTCCAAAAAAAGTCTCTACACGAAAATGCTTCAATGCTCAGCCCAATCACACACCAAGTGGGCCCGGAAGTGGATTTTTATGTCATTTACTCATTTCTGTAAACCCTAGGCTACTAGTTCTCTACAAATAGGACCTTTTGCTATTGTATTTTCATCTTTTGATCACTTTGGATCTTAGGATCATCTCGGTAGCTATCTTTAGTCTTATGCTATCTTAGATCATGGGGCTGGCCTCACGGCCATGCCTAGACCTTGTTCTTATGTATTTTCAACGGTGGAGTTTCTACACACCATAGATTAAGGTGTGGAGCTCTGCTGTACCTCGAGTATTAATGCAATTACTATTGTTCTTCTATTCAATTCAGCTTGTTCTTGTTCTAAGATATCACTTGTTCCTCAACTTGATGAATGTGATGATCCGTGACACTCATCATCATTCTCACCTATGAACGTGTGCCTGACAACCACCTCCGTTCTACCTTAGATTGAGTGGATATCTCTTGGATCCCTTAATCGGAATCTTCGTGGTATAAGCTAGAATTGATGGCGGCATTCAAGAGAATCCGGAAGGTCTAAACCTTGTCTGTGGTATTCTGAGTAGGATTCAATGATTGAATGACTGTGACGAGCTTCAAACTCCTGAAGGTTGGGCGTTAGTGACAGACGCAAAAGAATCAATGGATTCTATTCCAACCTGATTGAGAACCGACAGATGATTAGCCGTGCTGTGACAGGGTGCGTTGAACATTTTCACTGAGAGGATGGGATTGTAGCCACTGACAACGGTGATGCCCAACATACAGCTTGCCATGGAAAGGAGTAAGAAGGATTGGATGAAGACAGTAGGAAAGCAGAGAGACGGAAGGGACAAAGCATCTCCATACGTTTATCTGAAATTCTCACCAATGAATTACATAAGTATCTCTATCTTTATTTTATGCTTTATTCATATATCATCCATAACCATTTGAATCTGCCTGACTGAGATTTACAAGGTGACCATAGCTTGCTTCATACCAACAATCTCCGTGGGATCGACCCTTACTCGCGTAAGGTTTATTACTTGGACGACCCAGTGCACTTGCTGGTTAGTTGTGCGAAGTTGTGAAATTATGTTTAGCCTATGGTATTGAGCACCAAGTTTTTGGAGCCATTACCGGGGATAGCTTGAGTTGTGAAAAGTAGAGATCACAATTTCGTGCACCAAGTTTTTGGCGCCTGATGAGCAGATATTTTATACGCTTTTTGGGGGTAATTTCATGTAGATTTTAGTATGTTCTAATTAGTTTTTAGTAAAATATTATTAGTTTTTAGGCAAAAATCATATTTCTGGACTTTACTATGAGTTTGTGTATTTTTCTGTGATTTCAAGTATTTTCTGGATGAAATTGAGGGAGCTGAGCAAAAATCTGAGTTAGGCTGAAAAAGGACTGCTGATGCTGTTGGATTCTGACCTCCCTGCACTCGAAATAGATTTTCTGGAGCTACAGAAGTCCAATTGGCTCGCTCTCAACGGCGTTGAAAAGTAGACATCCAGGGCTTTCCAGCAATATATAATAGTTCATACTTTGCGCGAAGATAGACGATGTAAACTGGCGTTCAACGCCAGTATCATGCTGCTGTCTGGCGTCCAGCGCCAGAAACAGGTTATAAGCTGGAGTTCAACGCCAGAAACAGGTTACAACCTGGCGTTGAACGCCCAAAACAGCCCCAGGCACGTGAGAAGCTTAAGTCTTAGCCCCAGCACACACAAGTGGGCCCCAGAAGTGGATTTCTGCACTATCTATCATAGTTTACTTTTTCTGCAAACCTAGGTTACTAGTTTACTATTTAAACTACTTTTAGAGATTTACTTTGTATCTCATGACATTTTCAGATCTGAATTTTATACACTTTGACGGCATGAGTCTCTAAACTCCATTGTTGGGGGTGAGGAGCTCTGCAGCGTCTCGATGAATTAATGCAATTGTTTCTGTTTCTCCTTTCAAACATGCGTGTTCCTATCTAAGATATTCATTTGCGCTTAATTATGGAGAAGGTGATGATCCGTGACACTCATCACCTTCCTCAATCCATGAACGTGTGCCTGACAAACACCTCCGTTCTACATCAGATTGAATGAGTATCTCTTAGCTTCCTTAATCGGAATCTTCGTGGTATAAGCTAGAACTGATGGCGGCCACTCTTGAGGATCCGGAAAGTCTAAACCTTGTCTGTGGTATTTCGAGTAGGATTCAAGGATTGAATGGCTGTGATGAGCTTCAAACTTGCGATTGCTGGGCGTGATGACAAACGCAAAAGGATCAATGGATCCTATTCCAACATGATCGAGAACCAACAGCTGATTAGCCGTGCTGTGACAGAGCATTTGGACCGTTTTCACTGAGAGGATGGGAGGTAGCCACTGACAATGGTGATTTCCTATATACAGCTTGCCATGGAAGGAGCCTTGCATTTATGAAAGTGAGTAAGCATTATGTTGCAGGGATTCAGAGGACAAAGCATCTCCAAAAACCCCAACATATTTTCCATTACTGTACAACAAGTAACTATTTCACACTCTTTTATTTTTCTAATAATTCCAAACACTTTTACTTCTTACAATTAAATCCAAATAATCTTATTGGCATCCTGACTAAGATTAATAAAATAAACATAGCTTGCTTCAAACCAATAATCTCCGTGGGATCGACCCTTACTCACGTAAGGTATTACTTGGACGACCCAGTGCACTTGCTGGTTAGTTGTGCGGATTGCAAAAGTGTGATTGCAATTTCGTGCACCAGCGCCGTTACCGGGGATTGTTTTGAGTTTGGACAACTGACGGTTCATCTTGTTGCTTAGATTAGGTATCTTTCTTCAGAAGTCTTAAGAATGAATTCTAGTGTTTCAAGGTGATGTTCTTATCATCACCAAAGCTGATTGATTCTCTCAATTTAGCTCTTGAATGTGATGTCCTGCTGAAGCTTGGCTAGCCATGTCTAATTCCTTTAGACTAAAGCTTTAGACTAACATTGCATGATTCCTGGAATTCTCATTAAGAATTTTGATATCTTTATTTTCGAAAAAATCCAAAAAAAAAATTACAAAATCATAAAAACAAAAAATATTGTATGTTTCTTGTTGAGTCTAGTGTCTCATGTTAAGTTTGGTGTCAATTGCATGTTTCTGTTCTTCTTGCATTCATTCATGTGTCTTAAGTGATCTTCAAGATGTTCTTGATGATTTCATTGCTCTGATCTTTAAATTCTCTTGACTTGAGTGTTTTGTTGTTTCTCATATGCATTCTCATTTTGTTGGTGTCAGTAGTATACAAACTTCTAAGTTTGGTGTCTTGCATGCATTGTTATTTGGTTTTAGTTGCATTTTGATTATTCCTCATCATTAAAAATCCAAAAAATATTTTTACTTTGTGTCTTTTCAAGTCAACAATACAGAGAATTAAAGATTTAGAACATACAGCAGAGGAATTATACAGAAAAAGCTGGGCGTTCAAAACGCCCAGTGAGGAAGGTAAACTGGCGTTTAAACGCCAGCCAGGGTGCTTGGCTGGGTGTTTAACGCCCAAAAGGGTAGAGCTTTGGGCGTTAAATGCCAGAATGTGCACCATTCTGGGCGTTTAACGCCAGGATGGCACAAGAGGGAAGATTTTGTTTTTAATGCAAATTTTTTTAAAGTTTTCAAAATCTTTTCAAAATCAAATCTTTTTCAAATCAAATCTTTTCAATCAAATCTTTTTCAAAATCAATTTCTTTCCATTTTCAAAAATACTTGCTATCAATTAATGATTTGATTCAACATTTCAAGTATGTTGTCTTTTCTGTTGAGAAAGGTTTAATATTTGAATCATATCTTTTCTTGTTAGCCAAGTTATTAAATTTTAAAATCAAATCTTTTTAAATTGTTTTTCAAATCATATCTTCTCAGTCACATCTTTTTAAAACCATAACTTTTCAATCATATCTTCTAATCACATCTTTTTCAAAATAGTTTTCAATCATATCTTTTTGATTTCTAATTTCAAAATCTTTTTCAAAATCACTTGATTCTTTTCCACTCTTAGTTTTCGAAAATCAATAAGTTTTTTTTCAAAATATTTTTTTAAATCTTTTACTTAATTTTCGAAAATTTCTTCCCCTCTTCTCACATCCTTCTATTTATGGACTAACACTCCTCCTCAATGAACAATTCGAACTCCATCTCTTTTGATAAGTTCGAATTCTTCTACCTCTCCTTCTATTTTTCTTTTCCTCTGACACCTCAAGGAATCTCTATACTGTGACATAGAGAATTCCATATTTTCTTGTTCTCTTCTCTTTCATATGAGCAGGAGCAAAGACAAAAGCATTCTTGTTGAGGCTGACCCTGAACATGAAAGGACCTTGAAGCGAAAGCTAAGAGAAGCTAAGGCGCAACTCTCTATAGAGGATCTAACAGAAATCTTCAAAGAAGAAGACATGGCAGCCGAAAACAACAACAATGCCAACAATGCAAGGAAGGTGCTGGGTGACTTTACTGCACCTACTCCCGACTTCTATGGGAGAAGCATCTCTATCCCTGCCATTGGAGCAAACAACTTTGAGCTTAAGCCTCAATTAGTTTCTCTAATGCAACAGAATTGCAAGTTCCATGGACTTCCATTGGAAGATCCTCATCAGTTTTTAGCTGAATTCTTGCAAATCTGTGACACTGTCAATACTAATGGGGTTGACCCTGAAGTCTACAAACTTATGCTATTCCCTTTTGCTGTAAGATACAGAGCTAGGATATGGTTGGACTCACAACCTAAAGAAAGCCTGAACTCTTGGAAAAAGCTAGTCAATGCCTTCTTGGCAAAGTTCTTTCCACCTCAAAAATTGAGTAAGCTTTGAGTGGAAGTCCAAACCTTTAGATAGAAGGAAGGAGAATCCCTCTATGAAGCTTGGGAAAGATACAAACAATTGATCAGAAAGTGTCCTTCTGACATGCTTTCTGAATGGAGCATCATAGGTATCTTTTATGATGGTCTGTCTGAACTGTCCAAGATGTCATTGGATAGTTCTGCTGGAGGATCTCTTCATCTGAAGAAGACGCCTGTAGAAGCTCAAGAACTCATTGAAATGGTTGCAAATAACCAATTCATGTACACTTCTGAAAGGAATCCTGTGAACAATGGGACGAATCAGAAGAAAGGAATTCTTGAGATTGATACTCTGAATGCCATATTGGCTCAGAACAAAATATTGACTCAGCAAGTTGGTGGACGAAATGTGATCCTATTCTTTGTATTTGTATAGAATCATTATTATGGCATCGGTTTTTCACAACTCCGTTCAACTAACCAGCAAGTGTACTGGGTCGTCCAAGTAATAAACCTTACGTGAGTAAGGGTCGATCCCACAGAGATTGTTGGTATGAAGCAAGCTATGGTCATCTTGTACATCTCAGTTAGGCAGATAAAATTATGGAATTTAGAAAATCAAATAATATAAAGAAATAATAAAAGGGATACTTATGTAGATTCATTGGTGGGAATTTCAGATAAGCATATGGAGATACTGTATGGCTCAAGGACGCCTACTTTCCTACTGCTTCAACTCAATCCTTCTTACTCCTTTCCATAGCAAGCTGTGTATAGGGGTTCACCGTTCGACGATGGCTACTTTCAATCCTTTCGGGAAAATGGTCCTCTGCGGCTGTCACTCGCATGGCTAATCGTCTGGAGGCATCACCTGGCCGAAGGCTACATCCCATCCTCGCAGTGAAAACTACGCTCACGCGCTCTGTCATAGCACGGTGATGAGCGGATAATTTATACACTTTTTGGCATTGTTTTTAGTATGTTTTAGTATGATTAGTTAGTTTTTAGTATATTTTATTAGTTTTTAGTTAAATTCACTTTTCTGGACTTTACTATGAGTTTGTGTGTTTTTCTGTGATTTCAGGTATTTTCTGGCTGAAATTGAGGGATCTGAGCAAAAATCTGATTCAGAGACTGAAAAGGACTGCAGATGCTGTTGGATTCTGACCTCCCTGCACTCGAAGTGGATTTTCTGGAGCTACAGAAGCCCAATTGGAGCGCTCTCAATGGCGTTGGAAAGTAGACATCCTGGGCTTTCCAGCAATATATGATAGTCTATACTTTGCCCAAGATTTGATGGCCCAAACCGGCATTCAAAGTCACCTCAAGAAATCCCAGCGTTAAACGCTGGAACTGGCACCCAAATGGGAGTTAAACGCCCAAACTGGCATAAAAGCTGGCGTTTAACTCCAAGAAGAGTCTCTACACGAAAATGCTTCATTTCTCAGCCCAAGCACACACCAAGTGGGCCCGGAAGTGGATTTTTATGTCATTTACTCATCTCTGTACACCCTAGGCTACTAGTTTTCTATAAGTAGGACCTTTTACTATTGTATTGAGATATCGGGGGGGTAGCTATCTTCATTTTTATGCTATCTTAGATCATTGGGAGGCTGGCCATTCGGCCATGCCTAGACCTTATGCTTATGTATTTTCAACGGTGGAGTTTCTACACACCATAGATTAAGGTGTGGAGCTCTGCTGTACCTCGAGTATTAATGCAATTACTATTGTTCTTCTATTCAATTCCGCTTGTTCTTTGTCCAAGATATCACTTGTTCTTCAACTTAATGAAGGTGATGATCGTCACGGATCATCACCATTCTCACTCATGAACAAAGTGACTGACAACCACTCTTGTTCTACAAGCATCTGAGGCTTAGTGAATATCTCTTGGATTCCTGATAACACGATGCATGGTTGATCGCCTGACAACCGAGTGCTCGCCTGACAAACGAGCCAGCCATTCCGTGAGATCAGAGTCTTCGTGGTATAGGCAAGAACTGATGGCGGCATTCAAGAGAATCCGGAAGGTCTAACCTTGTCTGTGGTATTCTGAGTAGGATTCAATGATTGAATGACTGTGACGTGCTTCAAACTCCTAGCAGGCTAGGGCGTTAGTGACAGACGCAAAAGAATCAATGGATTCATTTCGGCCTGAACGAGAACCGACAGATGATTAGCCTATGCTGTGACAGAGCATCAGGGACGTATTTTCACTGAGAGGATGGGAGGTAGCTGCTGACAACAGTGAAACCCTACACGAGCTTGCCATGGAAAGGAGTAAGAAGGATTGGATGAAGGCAGTAGGAAAGCAGAGAGACAGAAGGGAAGGCATCTTCATACGCTTGTCTGAAGCTCTTACACCAATGATATACATAAGTATCTCTATCTTTATCTTTATGCTTTATTCGTTCATCACTATACCCATTTGAGTCTGCCTGACTGAGATCTACAAGATGACCATAGCTTGCTTCATACCACCAATCTCCGTGGGATCGACCCTTACTCGCGTAAGGTTTATTACTTGGACGACCCAGTGCACTTGCTGGTTAGTTGTGCGAAATTGTGTTTATGCCATGGTATTGAGCACAAGTCTTTGGAGCCATTACTAGGGATTGTTTATGTTTTGAAAAGTATTGATCACAAATTCGTGCACCAAGTTTTTTGGCGCCGTTGCGGGGATTGTTCTTGTGTATGGACAACTGACGGTTTATCTTGTTGCTTAGATTAAGCATTTATTTTTCGAATTCTTGAAAGTGAATTCTAGAGTTTCATGATGATTGTTGAAATCTGGCTGGCTGAGAAGCCATGTCTAATTCCATTGGACCGAGGTTTCAACTTATCATCACAAGAGCTTGATGATCTTTATCAATCTTGCTCATGGAGCAGTGATTTGCTAAGGCTTGGCTGGCCTTTGGCCATGTCTAGTGTTTTGGACCGAAGCTTTCTTTGAAAGCTTGGCTGGTTGTGAAGCCATGTCTAATTCCTGGACCGGAGTCTTAGACTAGCATTGCACTGATTCCTGGAATTCTCATTAAGAATTTTGATATCTTTTTCCACTTAATTTTCGAAAAAAAAACACAAAAAAATTTATAAAATCATAAAATCCAAAAATATTTCTTGTTTGAGTCTAGAGTCTCATCTTAAGTTTGGTGTCAAATGCAGTTTTGATATTTTTTGAATCCATGCATGTATTTCTTTGTTTTGATCTTTGAATTCTATTGACTTGAGTATCTTGTGTTCATATAGTGTCAGTAGTATACAAACTGCTAAGTTGTCTTGCATGCATTGCTATTTGATTCTGTTGCATTTTGATTATTAAAAATCCAAAAATATTTTTAATTTTTGTGTCTTTTCAAGTCAATAATACAAAGAATTGAAGATTCAGAACATACTGCAGAGGAATTATACAGAAAAAGCTGGGCATTCAAAATGCCCAGTGAAGAAGACAGACTGGCGTTTAAACGCCAGCCAGGGTATCTGGTTGGGCGTTTAACGCCCAA